>NW_004955431.1:674882-678113 GCF_000276665.1 Chinchilla lanigera
CAAACAGGATAGGGATATCCAATCAGACAAACAAGGGAGAATGAAAATAGTAAAATACCTCTGGTGCTTACAGTCCTGTGATAGTGTCCATATTTAATCCCAGAAATATGTTGGGTATGGAGCTGATCTTGGCCTCTGGATGTGAGGCCTGGGACTGGATCTTTGCTGGTGGAATTTTCTGGAGTTCAACTGTGGGAACCTCGCTGCTGTGTCAAACATTTCCACGCTCCTGGTCTCACCAATTACTCTGCCTCCAAGGTCGTGTGTGCTCCTGTCCACCTGGGACCTGGCTGTTTTCCTGGGTTTCAGGTCTTGGGGTTCCTGTCAGTCTACAAAGGCGAGTGTCCTCATACTCCTCTAAAAGACCCCACCATCCCTGAGACTATGGAAGAAGTATAGAGTGTGGACTCACACTTTGCTAGCAGGTCCAACTGTCCCAGACAGAAAGGAGAGATTACCAGGTGTGGACTCACTCTGCTCATAGGGCCTATTGTCCCACAGAGGGAGTGGAGGAAGTGCAGGGTGCAGACTCACTCTGTGTGCAGGCTTCCACCATCCCACAGAGAGAATGGAGAGATCACCAGACGTGGACTCACTCTGCTCACAGGCCTCGCTATTCCACAGAGGGAATGGAGGAGGCACAGATTCACTCGGATCATAACTTTGATGTCAGGTTTAAAATCTCTTTGAGTAGTCCTAGACCCTGAAGATTTTCTCTAAAGGCTTGAATTTTACATATTACCTTCACTTATGATCCATTTTAAGCAGTATTTGTATAAGTTCTGTTAGGCAGAGGTTTGTTTTTTGTCTACTGGTCCCTAAGTGTTGCAGTATTATTTGATGAAAAGGCTGTCTCTTCTCCATTGACTTGTTTTTGTGTATTTGCCAAAAAAATCTGGACATATCTATGTGAACTGCTTCTGAGGTCTTTATTCTAATTCATGATCTATATTTCTTTCTGCCAGCACTACACATCATGTTTACTGTGGATATATAATAAATCTTTAAATCTAATATGATTTCTCAAAATTTATTCCTTTTCAAACTTTTTGAAGTATTCTACATCTTTTGCATTTCCATAAGAATTTTCAAGCCTTGTCTATGTCTACAAAATTCTTGCTGAGATTTGATAAGAATTGTGTTAAACAACTCAATTTATATAAAAGTCTGGGAAGGATTGATTGACATCTTTAATATGCAAAGTCTTCCAATCTATAAATATGTTTTACCTCTACATTTAGTTAAGTGTTTGACTCATGTTATCAGTGTTTTGTAGCTTTTAGTGTATGAGTCCTCTGTATGTTTTCTTAAATTTATACCAAATATTTCATGTTTCTTAGTGATTATAAATGATGCTAAATTTAGATTTTTGTATTTTTGGTGTTCATTGTTAATATATACAATGTAATTGATTTTTTTCACCCTTATTCTTTGACCTTGCTAAATTCATTTTCCTTTATGTGAAGATTCATTGAGAGTTTCTGTATCTCTTTTCCTTTCCTTTCCTTTCCTTTCCTTTCCTTTCCTTTCCTTTCCTTTCCTTTCCTTTCCTTTCCTTTCCTTTTCTTTTCTTTTCATTGTCTTTTCTTTTCTTTTCTTCTTGTCTTAATGAGCTTGCTAGACTTTTAGTACTATATAGAATTAGAATGGTAAGTGAATATTTCTGCCTTACTTTTGCCTGTTACTAGTAAGTACAATATTAGCTGTAGGTGTTTCATAGCTGTTCCTTATACAGTCAAAAAAATTTTCTTTTTATTTCTTCATTTTTGAAAGTTTTTGATTTTTTTTTCCTTTAAATTGTGGATGAACATTGAAGTTGGTTAAATGTGTTTGTTAAATGCATTAATTTATATGACCTTGTGATTTGTGTGTGTTGTTATTATTATTGTTGTTGCGTTTGCTATCAGGGTAATAATTGTTTTATAAAATGAGATGGGAAGTGTTGTCCTCATCTTCTATTTCCTGGAAAAAAATCATGTAATATTGATGTTAATTCTTTATAATTTGGTGGAATGCTCCAGTGAAGCTACTTTGGGATCAAGATCTTTTTTCTGGATGTATTGAAATTAAAAGTTCATTTGACATTTGATAAAATGTGATAGTTTGTATTTTTCTAGGAATTGATCCATTTTATCTAAATTATTAAATTTATACATATACAGTTTTTTTACAGTAGTCTTATTATTTCTTGTTCCTGAAGCTGATAACTTGTGTCTTGTTTTTTTTTGTTTCTTTTTTCTTTTTTTTGTCATTCTTGCTAGAGGTCTGTTATTTTTTAATATTCTCAAAGAATCATCTCTTTGTTTCACTGATTTTCATCTATCATTTTTTTCTTTTTAATCCCCTTGATTTCTACTTTTATTATTTCAACACTTCTGATTGCTTCGGTTTTCTTTCTTCTTGTCTGTTTTAGATGTAAGAGCTTTGTTTATGAACCTGAGAATTTCCTTCATTTCTAATGTTATGCTTTTAATGCTATAAATTACTCTATCAACATTGCTTTTGCAGTGCCTCACAAATTTCAACGTATTCTACTTCCATTTTAATTCAGTTCAGTGTACTTTTTAACAAATATTTCTTCAGATTACTTCTTTCACCCAAGGGTTATTGAGAAGTATGTAGGTTATTTTTAAATGTTTGGATAGTTTCCTGCTATCTTTCTGTTATTGAATTGTAGCTTAATTCCATTGTGATTGTAAGCACTATGATTTCAGTTCCTTTAAATTTGTTGAAGTTGTTTTACAGGGAAAGAATTCTTCTAAATATTTGCTCACGTTCTCTCTAATTGCTTTACCAGTTGTTGAGAAAGAAGTTTTGATGTCTCCACCTATAATTGAGGCTTATATCTCTTTTCCATTCTACCAGTTTTGTCTCACATAATTTGCATCTGAGTGTTGCAAACATTTGTAGTATTGCTGTATCTTCTTAGTGGATTAACCCATTTATCATTATGGAAAATAGCTTTTTCTGTCTGAAAATATTCTTTACTCTGAAGTATATTTTATGTGATAAAATATAGTCACTTGCTTACATTTGATTAATCCTTGCATTTCTTTTCCTTTTACTCTGCTTATATAATTGTATTTGAAGCTTATTTCTTGTAGATATTTTCTAAACGGGTAGTATTTTTAAATTCACCCTGTGAAAATCAGTTTTTTTTTTTTTTTTTTTTTTTTACCGGGGATCGAACTCACGACCTTGTGCTTACTGGGCAGGAGCTGTGCCCCTTAG
>NW_004955431.1:678213-710839 GCF_000276665.1 Chinchilla lanigera
GGGGATCGAACACACGACCTTGTGCTTACTGGGCAGGAGCTGTGCCCCTTAGGTAAACCTCCAGCCCGAAAATCAGTGTTTTTATTGGCATATTTATATCATTTATATTTAATCTGTCTACTGATTGTTCAGCCTTAGTCTTTTCTTTTTTTGAATTTTGTAGTTTTGTTTTTTATTTCTGAAATTTTCTTTATTTTATCTTCCTCTGGGTTCCTTAAACATTTCTACAACCCCATTTCGATTTACTCATAACTTTTTTTAAAGATTATCTCTTTGAACAGCTCTGCTAGTAATTGTTATATTATTTTATGTATACATACTTTGCTATAATGTCATCATTTCACCAGTTACAGCACAGTATAGAACACTTCCCCTTATGTCCAATCCCTCAATTGATAATGTGGATATCTTAAATATTTTCTGAAATTAAGTTTAAAATACTACATGATAGTGCTGTAAATTATCTGCTTCTGCTGTCAAACAGACAACTCAATAGGAAAAGGAAATTTCATTGTATTTACTCATAGTACAGCTTCTTATGTTTTTTTTTTAAAAGAATCTTTCCTCATGGTGTAGTTTCCTCATCATTTGCATAGAAAATCTCCTTTAGCCATTTTTTAGAGTAGGTTTTGTGGTAACAAACTCATAGTTTGCTTTCAGCTAAGTGCATACTGTTTCCCCTTCATATATGTATCTGAGGGATAGATTAGCTGGATATATGATTATGAGTTGATATTTTTTTGCTTCTAATGCTGTGCCATTTTCTTGCAGAGTTAATCATTTCTGATGAGAAATTAAGTATCAACTAAATTTTGTCCACTATAGCTAAAGATTCTCTTTGCTTCTTTTGAATTTTGACTATGCGATATTTTCATGTGACTATCTCGGGGCTCAATCAGCTTCTTGAATTTGTAGGCTTGTGTTTTGAAAAATTTGGGAAGTTTTTATGCATTATTTCTATTAATGCTTTTTAAAAAGCCCTTTCTTTGTTTCCTTTCTTTCCCAGACTCATATGACATGAATATTAGGTCTTTGGTTATGGTTCCACAGGTCCCAGGGGTCCTATTAATACTTTTTTCCATGTATTTTCTCTCTTTTTAGATTGAATAATTTTTATTCTGTTTCAGCTCATGCATTCTTTCTTCTTAATCTGTATTCTGCTGTACTCTGCAATCTTTCACTACATTACAAATTTTGATTATAGTTTTCAGTTCTAAAATATATGCTTGTTCTTTTTATCTTTTTTTGCTGAGACTTCCTGTTTTTCATTTGTTTAACATGTTTGTGTTTTCACCTCGCATCATCTTTATGATAGCTAATTTAAAATCATTGTTATAACAGTCTAACATCTGGTGTTGGATGTTGCTGTCCAATTTCTGTCATGTTTCATTCAGTTCACAATCTTCCTGTTTTTCTTCATATAATGATTTTTGATTGAAATCTGACATGTGCATATTTTGTTGTGATTCTGCTTCTTATTTTACTTCCTGTTACAGTTGGTTTTCTTTGCTCCTGCAGGGACTGGAGGATGGGCGGTGCCATTATGTTAATGCTATGTGGAAGGAAAACTCTAGATTCTTCACTTGATCATCATTGGCCCCTGAGGGAGGGCTTTATCCCTGTAGCCTCACCAGTATCTATTATTATTTTATTTATTGATGACAACCACTCTTTCTGGAGTAAGATAATATCTCAGTGTTATTTTAATTTTCATTTTTTTAATGACCAGAGATATTGACTATTTTTTCATGTATTTATTGGCCATTTTTACTTATCCCTCTGAGAAATGTCTGTTCATTTCAGTAGCTCACTTTTTGATTAAGTCTTTTATATTAGGGTTCTAATTTTTGAGTGTTTTACACATTCTAGATATTAGCCCTTTGTATGAAGAATAGCTGGCAATTTTTTTTCTCATTCTATAGGTTATCTCTTCACTATATTGGTTCTTTCCTTTGCCATGCAGAAGCTTTTTAACTTAATGTGATTCCATTTGTTGATTCTTGCTATTATCCCTTGTCCCACTGGGATTCTATTGGGAAAGTCCTTACCTATGCTTATACCTTCAAGAGTTTTACTTGTTTTATCTTTGAGAAGATTGTTTCTGTTTATATCTTCGATCCATTTTGATTTTAGTTTAGTACATGGGGAGAGTATGGATCTATGTACAATCTTCTGCACCTGGATACTGTTTTCCCAGCAGTTTGCTAAAGAGGCTACCTATCCTCTGGGGTGTATTTTGTCAAAGATCAAATATTTGAATGTGCCTGAAGTAGAATATACATCCTCTATACCATCAATCCACATGTTGATTTGTGTTTTTTTGCCAATAATATGCTGTTTTTATCACTATAGCTTTGCAATATAATTTAAAATTCAGGATTTAAGTACCTCCTACTTTGTTCTTGTTACTATTCTGAGAATCTTAGGATTTTTCTCTAGTTCTGTGAGGAATGCTGTTGGTGTTTTGATCCAGAGTGCATTAAATCTGTATATCAGCTTTGAAAATATGGCCGTGTTGACAGTATTGTTTCTTCTGATCCAGGAACTGGTGATATATTTTCATTTTTGTTATCCTCTTCAATAGCCTTCTTAGAGTACTACAAATTTCATTGTAGAGGTAAATTCACTACCTTAGTTAGGTTAATTCCTAAGTATTTAATTTTTGATGCTATTGTACATGGTAATGTTTTCCTAATTTATTTCTCAGTGTTTGCCTCCTTGGTGTGCAGGAATGTTATTGATTTTTGTGTCTTGATTTTGTATCCTCTATATTGCTGAATTTTATCATTAATTCTAAGATTCTTTTGGTGGAATATTTTGTGTTTTCTATGTAAAGGATTCTGTCAGGTGCAAATAATGATAGTTTGACTTCTTCCTTTCCTACCTTTCTCTCCTTCCTTTCTGGATTATTTCTTTTTCTTATATGATCACTCTGGATAATATTCTGAGAATTACCTTGAACAGGAATGGTGATGGTGGACATCCTTGTCTTATGCCTGATTTTAGAGGGAGAACTTTTAGCTATTCTACATTTAATATAATGTCATTCATTGCTTTGGCATAAATGGCTTTTATCAGACTTGAGATAAGGTGCTTCTATGCCTATTTTCTTCAGGGTTTTCATCATGAATGGATGTTGGATTTTGTCAAGGCTTTTTCTTTGTCTATTGAGAGGATCATGCAGTTTTGTCCTTGCTTCTGTTTATGTGATGTATTACATTTATTCATTTGTGTATGATGAACCATCATTGCATCCTGGGATAAATCTTACTTGGTCATGACATACAGTCTTTTCCATTATTTGTTGCATTCTGTTTACCAGTATCTTGTTGAGAATTTTTGCATTTATATTCACTAAAGAAATGGTCTGTAGTTCTCTTTTTTGGGTTGCTTGTTTTCTGGTTTTGAAATCAAGGTTATGTTAGCTTTCAGGAATGACTTTGGGAGTATTCCTTTCAACTTTATTAATAGTTTAAGGAGTATTGCATGATATTTTCCTTGAAGTTCCCATAGAATTTAGCAATGAATTCATTGGAACATGGGTTTTTTTTAGTTAGTAGTTTATTATGATTAGTATTGGTACTTCTTCAATTTCATTGTCTGTTACTGGATGATTTGGAGTTTTTGTATCTTTTGGGGTTGAGTTTTGGTAATTCATACATATATAGAAGTTTCTTCTACATTCTCCAATTTATTAGAGTTCAGGTCTTCAAAGTAGTTCCTAATAGTTGTCTAGACATGAGTGCTGCCTATTTTGATTATACCTCTCATTTCTAATTGTGTTGATTTGGGCCTCTCCTTTCTTTTGTGAGATTGGGTAGAGGTGTATATATTTTGTTTATTCTTTCAAAGAACTAACTTTAATTCATTGATTCCTTTATAGTATTTTTAGTCTCAAATTCATTAATTTCTATTCTGATCTTTTTATTTTCCTTTTTTTGTATACCTTTGGGTTTGGATTGTTCTTGTTTTTCTAAGACTTTGAAGTGTATCATTAGACTCAGTCTATTTTTGTGATGTGGACATTCACAGCTATAAACTTTCATCTTAGCACTGCTTTCATTGTGTCACATAAATTTTGGTATGCTTTACAGGCATACCCATTTGAATCTAGGGACTGTCTAATTTTCTTTTTGATTTCTTCTGTGATCTACACTTTTAGAATCCAGCAGTCACAGTCTGCTCCACTTAGCTTTATGGCCTATGGGTTTTTGAGGTACTCCCTCATTTTAGAGGCCCCTCTGTCTGTTCACCTCAGGCTGCATAAACCGTCCAAGCTGAGGTGTATCCCTGCTCTTCTTGGAAGATGAGGAAAACAATTAGACCTCTGATCTGTGCTGGATGTAGATATCAGGGCAAGGGGTCAAGGAACTTGCCGTATTTCATACCAGCACTTTCAGACCTAGCCACTTGTGTGAGCCACACAAGCTAGGCTTGGCTTCTTACCACATAAGGTACTGTCATGTTTTCTTGCCAGCCTGAGTTTAAACTTCTCAAGGCATCTCTGTATAGCCCATTACCTCTCTGTGATTGTCTCCTGGGGTGGTCTTTCCCAAGTCACTGTGAAAGGGTTACACTGGGAATCCTGAAGCACAGTTGTTTTTTAGTCATTCTGGTGTTCCAACTTAAATAACTAATCTTTCCCAAAATGGCACTTGATTAAACACTGGCAATATGGCTGGAAGCTACACTGAATTACTTCTCCAGTTGTTGCCTGCCATGTGGAAAGCGTCACTTTAGAGTAAAACCCTACCCTGTTTTTGCAACTTTAGTGCTACTATTTTTCTGTGGAACTTCCAGCCCTGAGGGCTTATCTTGTGTCTGAGGAGACAAATTCCATCCCTGGAATAAGCCAGGGTAAGCTTCCAGACTGCTTTGGTTTTTTCTGTGCATTGCAGTCCATTTCTCCAACTTCTCTGCAGCCTCTAATTTTCCTTTCAGTTGTTTCCCAATAGTCAGAGATCTACTTCTTTGTTTCCTTTTCACCAATTTTGTCTGGATTCTGGGAATTGGAGAGGATGGATTTTGCTACTGGTCCCTACTCTGCCATTTTGAGTTTTTCTAGAAATAGCAGTCCTTTTGATAGAAGTGTTTGAAGACTATTTTAGAATTATGGGAAGAGATAAGTAGCAAATTTAGAACCAATTGTCCATTTCTATTTGTCTGTATGTAGGGAAACAGTGTTGTGGGTTGGCACCCACTCAACTGGGGTCATGAAAGTGGAGCCTTTAAAAGGAAGTTTCAGTGAACAGGAATTCTAGAAGGGAGTTTACCTTAGAGCTTACCTAAGATTTTCAAAACCATTGTTTCTGGCTTGTGAACTATTTGTGAAAAAAGCTGCCAAGTTTTTAGTTTAGCAAGGCCTGGGTGATTTGACAGCTGTATCAACGAACAAGTTAAATATGAAAGGAGATTTTAAAAAAATAGAATGGCTGTTAATCTTAGAAATTTATGAGTCAAATTTTAAGTTATAAATAAATAATAAATAGTAATAACATTTCATAATAAATGAGGAAGAAATACCACTTACCATGAATTTTCAAAGATAAGTGGAAATTATCAAATTCCATATGTATTACTTAAGCATACTAGTTCCAAGATGCTATCTGTTAATTGTAGCCTACTCAATTATAAGATGCTCATTACACATTCCTGACTAACTTTAACTGTCATTTTCTTGTCAGAAGCTTGACATTCTCTGCAGTGTTTGCTGTGCCTTTTAATAGTATTTAAAAAATCAGTTAGATCCCTGCAAACATAATTAGGTTAGCAATGCTCTGTCTCTGATAAAAATTCTCTAATTGAACAGAGGGATGTTTCTATAACTTCTTTCCAGTTATCCTGACAATACTGCATTTTTTCACCTAATTTCTCTTAAACATACTCTGACATTTTCCTCATTCATCAATTATTTATTGAAGATTTCCCATTATTCAGACAGTGCTTTAAGCTCTGGGTCTACAGACATTAGTAATGTGGAGCTGTGTCTTCTTTATAGGGCTTCCATTCCATTCAGAAAGATGGTTCATCAGCAAATATATGAAATAATATGTAATATTTGATCAGGTGTTAGTGAATGTTTAGGACAATGACGTGGTGAAAGTAAGATAGAAGGCAATAGATGCTGAGTGTTGGGGAGTGCTTTTGATGGGATAGTTAGACAAGATCTTTCTAGAGAGATAATATTGTGGTAATATTATCTGAATAGCAAGGAGGCTTTAAAAAAAAACTGAAGACTCAGTCCTAGGCAAAGGCAAAATCATATAAAAGGAACTTTGATGTAAGTTGGCTTGGAATATTTAGGGAACAACAAAATAGACAGGTAGCTAGATTCCAGGAAGTCAGAAAGCAGAGTGAAGGGACATATGTTGCAGCAATAGGCTACTACCATATTATGGAGGACTGTATACATCATAGTAAATAGCTTGGGGCTTCAGAAGATTACTTTGGTCACTGGATGGAAAACTGACCAGGACACAAGCGTAATAGGAGTTACTTGTCCCAGTCTAGGTTTAGACTACCTGGTATTGGTAAAAGTGGTGACATATAATTGGCTTGGGAATACATCATGAAGAAAGACACCAGTAGGACTTGCTGAGGGTTTTGAATGTTAGAATAGGTTACTCAGTTTTCCATCGCTGACAAAACACCTGAGATGGATAACTCAAAGAAAATGGGTTTATTTTGGCTCAGTTTCAGAGGTTTCTGTCCATGGCTCTTTTACCCTATTGCTTTGTGCCTGAAGGAGCAGAGAACATCACAGTGGAAGCATGTGACAGAGGAAGCTTGTTCACCTCATGGCAGATGGGATCCGAAGAGAAAGGAGAAAGAGGCCAGAGTTCCTATATCCCTTTCAAGGGCTTGTCTTCATGACCTAACTTCCTCCTACTAGGCCCTTCTGAACAGTTGCACAACCTCTCAAAAGTTCCACAGGCTGGCAACCAAACCTTTAACACTTGGGCCTCTGGGAGACATTTAAGATCCAAATTGTAGCCAAGCATGGTGGAACACGCCTGTAATTCCAGCACTCAGGAGGCTGAGGCAGGAGGATCATTGTGATTTTGAGACGAGCCTGGGCTACAAAGTGAACTCAAGGCCAGCCTGAACTGCATAGCGAGACCCTGTCTCAAAAAACACACACACACACAAAAAGATCCAAATTGTATCAGAGACACACACACACACACACACAGAGAGAGAGAGAGAGAGAGAGAGAGAGAGAGAGAGAGAGAGAATGAGTCAAGGGATTGTAAAATTTTTAACTTGAGCAATTAGGATACAGTTGTTAATTTCTGAGATGTAAAAGATTATAAGAAATACAGTTTTTTTTTTCCTGTGGGAGACAAAATTTAAGTTCTGTTTTAGACATATCAAACTAAAGTTACTTCTTAGACTTTCAAATGGAGATATTACATAAGCTGTTGGGAGAATGAGTCTTGAATTAGAAAATGAGATGAGGGCTGGAATATAAAATTTCTGAGGCTTCAGTAGTTAGATGGTCTTCAAGTCCAAGAGATTAGAAGATGTTGCCTAAGATGAGTAGAGGTGAAGAGAGAACACAGCTGAAGACTGGGTTCTGGAATGTTTGAAGTCTAGAGTGATAACAGAAGTCTGGCAAGTAAAGGAAATCAAAGGAAACTTAAGAAGTGAAGCATTGGGAAATCAAGAGGCAAGCGTCTTGCAAGATGATCAGAACCTGTCACAAGTGGAACATTGAGACTGACCATAAGTGGATCTTATTTTATGACCTCATTGACAGTGGGGTTGGAAGGAGGCAGGGACTGAAAGTCTGCAAACATGAAAAAAAGGTATAACAGAGGCTGTTCTCAAGTTTTTCTAAAAGAAGATAGATATATGATAGTTGGAGGGGAAATGGGATTCAGAGAGGGTTTGTTTCTGATGATTACAGTACATTTTTGGACAGAAGGGAATGATTCTGTAGTGAGGGAGATGGAGGAGCTGAGACAAAAGAGCTAACTACATAAGAGTGAAACAACGAAATCAAATTAGAATAGAAGAAAAATACAGTAAAATAAAAAGGTTAGTATGACATAGAATTGAATTAATTTTACATTTAAAACCATTACATTTCTTTAGAACATTTTTTCATAGTCTTTTCAAATATACACTCTCCATTTCAATCAAACCCAGGACTAGTCATGTGTGCTACCACTTGTGCTGTTTCTGCCTTCCCAGCACTATTTTTTCAACCGGGCAACTGCTGTTGAATCCTTTGAATCCTTGAGTTTTGATATCTGCGCTTTCATTGCCTGCAGACCTCTCAGGTGAGCACAAGACCCAGTCAGGCCAGTTGTGGGACTCCTTTCCCTTAGCAGTGTGCTTGGTTTAGATGTGCACATAGGATGTAAGAAGATTTTAAATGTAGATGCCAAGAGGCAGAATGATGATTTTCATTTTGGAGAATAATATCTAAGATCTAAGTAGGAAATAATAAAATAAATACATAAAGAGAAATGAAGTTAAGCAAAGCTGATGGGTAAAGAGGCTGAGAGTGGGAACATTATTCAAGCATCTGGATTTAGCTATGCTTGAAATACATTCTGTCTTAAAATTTCCAGTTGTCTGAGCCATATTTCTCTATTTTCACTTAAGGTAGTTTGATTTGAATTTCTATTAATTGCACTTGAAAGGACCCTATCCAAAACTTTGTATCATACAGTTAGCAAAAATACATAGTTAAAAAGTTATTGAGTGACAGGAATGCTAATCAAGAAATAAGAGTGTTTTGGTTTTCAGATAAGATTTGCATTTCTTTGGGGAATGGGGTGGATACTCTACAAAAGTAAAGTGGTGAAGAAGTGTTTTGTTCCTGAGTTTCTTCCCTCAGACTGTTTTGTCCCCCACTTCTAATAAACTACATTGTCATGCTGGCTGCCAGCAAGTGTCTAGATTTTGGTCACCCTACTGAGATTGAAAAGTAATTGAATCTGTGGGACAATCCCAGCAGGTTGTGTGTGGGTAGTGAAGATGCTCACATTCATCTTGGGGCCCACCATGGCACATTTGCATGAAAAGAAAGGAAAATCCCTTGTTGGTTAGAAGAAGAAATTATCACTAACAATATTTGTTTTGACTGCAGTATTTGCACAGACAGACTGACAATAATGTCAAAACATAAAGGAAAGTCATCGTTCACTAGGAATTGCTTGTTTCTTTTTATGCAATGTGTAAATGAGTTAAATAAGGACCAACATCCTCCTTCCATCTCAGTAAAAGAGTATCAAGGTGATTCAGATCTAAGCCACTCTTAGATTAGCCATTCCTCTGCATTTTCCCCAGGAGGAAAAGGAAATTACAGGATAGGGGTGGAAGTATATTCTTTCATACTCATTGTCCCACTACAGAACTGTGGGGACTCAGCCCTTTCTCTGGGAAGCTGTAGGAGTTGGGGGAACCCCCCTTACGCCTGTGACAGGATGTGGGATGTGGTGGTCATGAGAGGTGACCATTTGCTGCCTCTCCCCTCTTACAGAGAGAATCTTCTGTGCTTCTGTGATTTACAAGGCAGGTTCAGGGTAAGGCTGCTCCCACCCTCTTCCACATCTCACATTAACAAGATGCTCTACCTCAACTCATGTTTTGCCTTAAAATAAAGGTGCCAGAATCCTCAGTATTCTACAAATGATGCCATCATGATGTTCTATATCCTTTCTGCACAGTAGTCCCCTGTTTTTAAATCTCAGTACATGAGGTTGGGCTATAGGACAGTGTGAGTAGCATGGACCTATGTATTCTGTTATCCTTCTCAATGGAAGATAACTAATTGTCACTGAACTAAATTTGTTTGCTTCTGTGGCAGATTACAGATGACCTTGTTGGGAGTTGAGTCTATCTCCCTCGAACCTGGGCTAATTTGCAATCACTCTAATCAAAGGTGTGAGTTGATGTTAGGCCAATTTCTGAATTTGGCCACTAGGGGGCTGCAGTTCCTGCTTATTGTGTCTTGTAACGCTCGCCTTGGAGCTGCAGTGCCACCATATACCCAGTCTAATTGTACTGCCAGGAGGACCATGTAGAGGAGTTCTGAAACTGCACGGAAATGAGGGACTCGCCCATATTCAGCTTTCCAGCCACCTTCACCAGGTCCCTGGCAGTTGAGTGCAAACATTTTGGGCCTTTCAGACTCGACTAGCCACCAGCTGACTATTGCTGAGTGATCCTAAGCAGCCCGTTCAACTGGCGCATAAAAATTGCCCAGTCAAACTGTGCAAATTTCTGACGTGCAGAATTTTGAGAAGTAATGCAAATAATTGTGTGAAACCATTAAGCTTTGGTCATAGTGTTTATACAGCGATTGATAGACAAATGGAATGGCTCTGATTTCTCTCAGGATACTTTCTTTTCTCTTGAGACTTCTAGGTTTTCAATTTTAGCAAACTTTTGGAAAACCGTTCTGCCAGTGCCCCTTGACAGCTCTAGGCACAGGCCTGAACTTTCAGTGGCCTCCAGCGTGGGGTCCTCTATGTGTGTCCTGCATAATGTTTTGCTACTGATGCACAGGGAGACCTCATGCATCCTGGATGTCCTGGCTCCGTGTGCTCTGCTTTCACTGCCGTTGTCCTGTAGCTAACTTAGCGCTTCCTCACACCAACCATATCCTCCCGCCAAACGGTTGTGTGAGTTTTTACAGAAGGTTTTTTTGGGGAGACGGGAAGAATTAGATTCAAGAATTACATTATATACAATATAGCAACGATTAAAGTTTTGTATAAAGGATCTACTCTTTTAGATTTTCTCAACCATGTACCTCTCTATCTTTCCAAAATTCTCCCTTACTCTCTAGAGGAATGCAGCTGCTTCCCTTAGCTTGTATGTCCCAGTGAGGTCCCCAGAAAAAATGGTTGCTCTTCAACATGTCTCTTGTAGCATAGTAGGGAAGAAAGGAACTGTTTCAGTTTAAAGAGGGGTCTATGCCATATTTTCTTGTTTTTCCACATTTCTCTTGGTTAAAATTCGTTACTCAGCTTCTTCTCTTATGCTCTGCTACCGATCTCCCTGGCTTCTTCAGAGCCAGCATAGTTAATCTCAGGGTCTCTCTTAGGGGACTCTTTGGCTTAGCCTGAATGTTAAAATGCTTGGCAGGTTTGTGCTCTTGCCTTTGATCTGCGCTGTCTTGTCACAGTTCAGGCAGACCAGTGCCATATGGGAAGCTTGCACCTCGGAGGGCTCAAGAATCCAGGATTTGTAAGTGTTAAGTCAAACTTAGTCACATCAGCAAATGTAGTCACATCAGGGCAGAATATCCATCTTGGCTGTGTTTTGAATTATTTTCACAGATTAAAGGAGCAGATAATCCAGGTCCTCCCAGGCCTGGGTTACCTGGCCCTTTTCTGTGGCCTGAATGTATCTGCCCATCCCCCAAATTGACATATTAGAATCCCCCAAAGTGATATGTTAGATTCCTAACACCCAGGATGACAGTGTTAAGATATGGGGTCTTTGGGAATTGAGTAGGTCACGGAGCTGGAGCCCTCATGAGTGGGAATTATCCCCTTATCAAAAAGTGACTGGAGAAAGCTCCCTTCCAACGTGTGTGGACAGAATGACAAGAACCTTCTATGACACTAAATATGAGGAATAAATTTCTGTTGTTTGTAATCCATCCAATGTGTGGGTTGTTGTTATAATGGTCGGAAGGTATTAAGATACTCTCAGTTTGTGAGGGAAAAGGAGTATTGGAGAGCTTCCATGCCTGCTTTATTTCTATTTATTTATTTTCATGGCTGCTTTAGTACATCCTACAAGGGGAGACTACGGTTAATGTGCTGCGCAACATAGTCCTTCTCTTTAGAAGTCAAACAGAGAGGTTAGCACTCCATCTTCTGCTGTTCTAGACAACCCCAGTATTGACCCAGAATCTGTCCGACCCAAGTTGTATTTGAAAGCAGCTGGAAGTTGGTGTCAATTTAGTCACAGATTTTCTGGCTGTTACTAACCCTGACATAACAGAAGTAGATTATGGAGCTTCATATCCTGCCTGATTGGCATTGGATTTTGAGGGCCTTACCTGACAAACAGAAGTTGAAGGGATGGTCACTTTGGCTTCATTTCTAGTTCTGCAAGGCTGTCCTTACTATTCTATCTTTATTCCCAGAGGGGAGCTAATTCTTCTTTCTCCTTTTCTCACCTAAGAGCAGCACCTTTTTCTGAGTGCGTCAGCTGTACTATATTTTTCCAGGGTGTTCCTTGTGACCTCCTGCAAGATTCTCTGGACTTTGAATACATACGTAGAGAATCTTTCTTTTTCATGTTATCTTAAAGGGAACTCTTGACACTGCCATCTATTGATTTCAAATGATGTTTGGTATCTCACCAGAGACAAAGTCTTATGTGGATTTGAGAAAAATTTCTAATTTTCTACTTGACAAAATTTTACCTGTTCTCCATAGATTTGTGCTAGCTCTAAGACTTGACACTCCTGCATAATTGAATGGAACACACAACTCAGCTCTTTTTCTATTACTGACCATGCTTGTGGTGATTTTATTTCTGATTGCATGTGCCTGGGCAAGTGCTTCCTATTGTTCCTGGTTAACCATCCCCCCCCTTTTTTTAAAGAAACTTTATCTCAGCATGTGAAAAAATGATAGGTCTCTTAATTTATCAAGATATGCATGCCACTTACCTCCTTTCCCTTTCCCAAAAAATTTTTTTTCCATTTTTAAGGGACATGTGTACCTGATGAGGTTGAGTTATATATAGATTCTTTCTTGCAAATTCACTAGGGAGTTTCCAAGACTTTGTCAGTATGATAGCTCATGTATTTATGTTTCTGGTTTACTGTCTGTAACACTCAATGCCCAATAGTACATTGCTCCTATCCACAATATACATGCAATTTGAAAGTGGCATTTCAGGAGTCATTATGACTTGGATCAAGTTGCTTTCTGGGTGCTTGAGATTTACCTGTTTGGCACTCATGGTGTACTTTGGTTTAGTAAGAATCTGAGGTGTGGGTAGCAATTGAACCTTATCCATCTTTGTACAGAATCAGGAAAGACAACAATATTCTTAGAAATGGGAACTGAAAGAGCCACCACAGAAACTCTGAGACAAAACCTTATGCTCTCTCAGAGAATAAATTCTATAGGAAGTGTAATGATGAGGAAGAATAATTACCTTAAAAACGGGAACCAGTTCTAAGCAACAAGGAACACTGAGAATGGGAAATTGTAAGATGTTTTTCTACCTTAACCAACAACCCAGATGGCATCTGTTGTGGTTTGGATAAATGCCCCAGGGGCCCGTGTGTTCAAGACTTGGTTCATAGCCTGTGGCATTACTGAGAAGTTGTGGGATTTTAAAGAAGTGGAGTCTTTTGGGAAGTCTTCTGGTCATTGGGGTCATGTACATTGAGAGTTCCAACTCCCTCCTCTTTCTTTTGCATTGGACCATGACTTCACTAGGTTTTGTTTTATGATGTTCTCCTGCCATGATAAACTGTGCTGCCACAGGTCTAAAGCCATAGAGTTGATCAGTAATAGACTGAAACCTCCAAAGCTGTGAGCCAAAGTAAACACTTCCTCTTTATAAATTGATTATCTTAAGTTTTGTTATAGTAATGGAAAGCTAGCAGAGACTGGAAAGTGGCTTAAACTCAGAGCTTTTAAATTTTATAGCTATGTGGTAGAAATTGAGGTCTATTGCTTAGATTAATCTTTCTAAGTTTGTTTCACTGCTAAAGAGAATTACATAAGATAAAGGTGTAAAGAACTTTGCACAGGACCTTATATATAGCAAATACTTATTAATGTTGGGCATTTTGTTTTCACAATTGTTAGAAAGAGAGTGGCATTAATACTGATTTGCTGAACTTCTGGGAAGATGGTAGAATGGTAATCAGCTGAGGAAGAACCTCTCTGAGATTTGTTGTCCAGACACTGGAACATATGAATGAAGAAGAGAAGGAGGGAAGTAGGTCCCCTGGACCCCAAAAGGATCTGAAGTGACAATTGAAGCCCATGGAGACAGCAAAGAGAGAAACTTCAACAAAGAAGAAGGAGGTGGCAGGCAGCGGCTTCTGAGTTGGGACTCACTGCATGGGAGGAGTGGTTCAAATCCACAGGCACATAGTGATGGCTATCAATCTTAGATGCCTCCATGGAGAGATGCAGCAGTAGAATGGAACAGTAGACATAGAGGACTGCACTAGCTGGGGGTAAGTGCTTTGGGCTTGGATGTCCCATGGGAGAGGACAATTGGCCAGAAGCAGTCTTGCAAGAGGGGCCAACTGAGCTCAGAACTCAGAACAATTCTTGGCTCCATCTAGCTCCTCTAAGCTGAGTTCAAACTTGCACAGCAGATGTGCTGACTGCTGCAGCCCAAACAGGTCTGGTTCCAGCCTCAGGGCCAGAAAGCAGTCTGAACTTTGGGGAAAATAAAGGTGCAGGCTCCATTATCCTGCCCTAAAGCTACTGCTGGCTCGCTGGGATAAATTAACATGGATCTGCTCTTTGTCTACACATGTCTACCAGTGACAGCAAAGATAAACTTGAAGTGGATATTTTTTTCTCTCCTTTTCTTATTTGTTTATTTGTTTTTTCCCTTCATTGATCTTGTTTTTATATGAGTGTGAACATAGTTCCAATTTTTATTGTGGTTGTTGTTCTGTTCTGTTCTTCCTTTTGTTTCTTCTTTCTCTCTTTCCTTCCTATCCCAAAGTTTGCAGGATCTTCCTTTAGCCTCCAGCCTAGCTTCTAATCTCTTCCACTTCTATTTGTCTATATTTTCCCCTAACCCCTTTTAAGTTTTCTGCAGGGTTCCTAT
Source organism: Chinchilla lanigera (assembly GCF_000276665.1). Classification (NCBI taxonomy): domain Eukaryota; kingdom Metazoa; phylum Chordata; class Mammalia; order Rodentia; family Chinchillidae; genus Chinchilla; species Chinchilla lanigera. The sequence continues at coordinate 693,001 of NW_004955431.1, forward strand.
CACATGGAATATTGTTTTCCATCCATTGACTTTCAGTTTATGAACTTCTTTTTAAATAAAAGTGTTTATTATATGCAGCATATTGTTGGATCATGCTTCTTGATCCATTCTGCTGGTCTATTTCTTGTGATTGGTGAACTGAAACCATTAACATTAATACATTGATGGTTATAACTGATATATATTGACATATCCTTGGTCATTCCAGAGATGCAAATTAAAACAACATTGAGATTACATTTACTCCAGAAAGAATGGCCATCATCAAGAAATCAATCAATAACAATTGTTGGAGAGGCTGTGGGGAAAAAGGAACACTTCTCCACTCTTGGTGGGAGTGCAGAGGGGTGTAAACATTGTGTAAATCAGGATAGTGATTCTTTGAAAAGGTAAGATTAAAGGTCCCAATGAACCCAGCTATTCCCTTTCTAGGTAATGTCCCAGAAGAATTAAAAACATCATACCACAGAGACACATATACACCTATGTTTATAGCAATGCAATTTGTCATAGCTAAATCTGGAGAAATTATTTTTGATTTGACTTTTTCTAGAGTTACATTGATTTTCTTTGTTGTTACCACTTCAGAGAGGCCAAGTATTTTCAGGTTGCCCCACCTCATTTCCCCCTGGGTTTACCTTTGGTGAATGGATGTCTGGGGTTGCATCTTGTTTAAGTGTCTTCTTATTTTCTTCTTTTTTAAAAAATCTGATGCCTGGGTTGATGCTTGTAAATTGCCTATGCAGGGTAGCTTTATTGCTAGTATTTAGAACCCTTAGGAAATTACTACTTCTCATAGTTGTCTTCTAGGGGCAGCTGGCTTTTGGCTTTTCAGTTTGTTGCAGGGATTGTACCTCTTCAATTTATTGGGGATGAGAAGTTGCTGCTACTTGGCCCAGCCCCTGGTCCTTTGGAATTTTTCCACAGTATTTTCTATGACCCAAGGCAAACCTCAGTCTTAGTATACCATAAAGAACAGCTGGTTAGAACAATTATATCATTTTGGCTAAAGTGCTATAATCAGCAATAACTATAGCATCAAACACAACCTAGAAAATGACAAACCAAGGTAACCATTAATTTGTCACCTTTAACCATATGAGCTAGATTTTTGATTATATAACAAAATCTAAAACAGCCAGAAAATTTTAGTAAATATGCCAATTTTACCCTCAGGGAAGAAAATTTAAAAGGGATTAGGGGAAAATAGAGAAATGGAAGAAGAGGAATAAATCAGAAATAAGCATTTTTAAATATATTTATTTGACATTTATATTTCTTCATCTGAGAAGTGCATATTCATCTCAGTTGCCTATTTTTATGTTGGGTCTTTGAATTTGAGGGGCTAAGAATAGATGAAATGACGTGGTGTTTTTATGCAATGGAGAACTACTCAGCCATAAGGAAGGATAAACTTGAGACATTTATGGGTAAGTAGATGCAATTTAAGACCACATTCACAAGTGAGATAAGTCACTCACACATGTAAACATATTTTCTCCTTGGTGTGAGAAATTGAGAGTAAATAAGGACCAAAATTTACAGTAGATATTGTGAAATGGGAAGAAATTGTTCCAAAGGAAAGAGGAACTAGGGTGGGTTAAGGTGAAAGGAAGGAAGGGAAAAGGAAAAAAATACAAAAAATTTTACTGCTAATATTCTCTTAGTTCATTGAAAAGAAAGGTTTGTGTTAATATCATCTGGAGAGTTTTTTTTTATGCCCATATCTTATGCTCTAACTATTTTGAAGAAAACATTATGCACTGCATTAACTATTATTATTCTCCTTTAATTTTGTCATGAAATTTTCTTTTCCATAAAATAAAAAAAATAAAAATTCACTCATTTTAAGTGTATTTATATATATTTCACAATAAAATCTAGAAATATTTCATAGAAAAAGATTTAATTTCTCAGATAACTACAGAGCTGTTGGCCCCAATGGAAATTATGTGTAATGACTCCAGGACAGATACAGATAAAAAATAGAGGAGCTTAGGAAAATGATAGAAACCATGAACGCCCAACATAGGAAAGATATGGAATACACAAAACAAATTCAAGGAGCATCCAGGTGATGAAAAATTCCACTGAAACTATTTACAGAAGAATAAACCAATGTGTGGACAGAATCTTAGATATAGAAGACAGACTTGCAGTTAGCAATCATGAAAAGAATGATTCTTAAAAATAGCAAGGAGCCAGGAGAAATCAATTCAGCAGATGCTAGATGATACAAAGGAAAATAAAATAAGATTGATTGGAGATGATGAAAAAAAGCAGGAAATAACATAAATGATATAAAAAATTGTTCACAGATTTCATAGCAGAAAAATTCCCTGTCAGGGAAAAACAATTTGACATACAGTAAGGGAGACATATAGAACTCCAATTAGCAATGATAAAAAAACTACAGCAAGGCATATAATAGTGAAGATTCCAGAAATTCAACACAAGAACAGAATATTAAAAGCTGTTACAGAAAAGAAACAAACCACCTATAAAGGAAAGCCTATCTGAATCACAGATGACTTTTCAGCACAAACCCTCAAGTTAAGGACAGCTTGGAGTGAACTATTTTAAGCCCTAAAAGAAAACAGCCTGCAACCCAAATTGATGTATGCTGCAAACCTATCTTTCAAAATTAATGGAGAAATAAGATACTTCCAAGACAAACAACATTTGAGAAAATTAATGAACATCAAACCAGCACTCCAAAATATTCTGAAGAACATACTAGGAAGAGATAACAATGATGACAACTCCAAAAATCCCAACAGAATGAAATCACCAGGCAAGGCAAACTGTCACAAAGAGGGGAAAAAGAGGAATTCAACAACAGGAAAGTAACATGACAAGGATAAGTCATTACATACCAGTTGTAATCATCAATGTTAATGGGATCACCTCACCAATCAAAAGAAACAGACTGACAGAATGGATCAAGGAGCAAGATGCAACAATATGCTATATAAAAGAAACACATTTAACTAAAAAAGAAATCCATAGACTGAAAGTCAAAGAATGGAAAGCAATTCTGCATGTGACCTTAACCAGCAAAAATGCAGGGGGAACTATTATATTTACAGACAAAGTGGATTTCAACACAAGACTGATTAAGAGAGACAAGTTCACTGAAACCTTGTAAAGGGAACAATGCAAGAGGAAGAGATAACAATCATAAATATATATGCAACAAATACCAGTGCAAACAACTATATAAAACAAATATTAGCAGATATGAAAAATCAATTAAGCACTAATGCAATTGTATTGGGAGAACTTAATACCCCACTGTCACAAGTGGATAGATCAAGTAGACAAAAAAATTAATGAAATCTTAGAACTGAACCAAACTTTTGAACAAATGGACTTAGTAGATATCTACATAGTGTTCTACCCCACAAAATCAGAATACGCATTCTCAGGTGCACCCAGTACCTTCTCCAAAATAGATGACATGCACACTCATAGAATATGCTTAAGCAAATGCAAAGGAATTGAAATTATCCCATACATATTATCAGACCATAATGCAATGAATTTGGAAATCAATGGCAAAAGAAATGAAAAGTTCATAAACACATGGAAATTGAATAGCACCCTCTTGAACAACCAATGGGTCACAGATGAAATTAAAGAAGAAATTAGACAATTTATATAATTAAAGGGTAATGCTGATACAACATACTGTCCCATACCAACTTATGGGACACAATGAGAGAAGTTATAAGAGGGAAATTTATAGCAGTGAATATGCATATCAGGAAAATAGAATGAGACAAAATAGACAATTTAATGTTGAACCTCAAGCTTCTAGAAAAAGAAAAGCAGGTCAAGTCCAAAGCTCAGAATGGAAAATTATTAAGATAAGAGCAGAAATTAATGTAATGGAGACTAAGAGACAATACAAAGAATCAATGAATCAGTGCATTGGTTCTTGGAAAGATTAAATGAAATAGACAATCCCTTAGCCAGCCTCATAAAAAAAGGAAATAAAAGACTCAAATCCATATAATTAGGAATGAAAAGAGTTAAATAACAATGGATCCTGCAGACATCCAGAAGATCATTTATACCTACTTTGATAACCTGTATTCTAATAAGATATAAAATGCAGAAGAAATGGGCAGATTGTTATAGGCATAGGAATTATCAAAGTTGAATCAAAAAAGTGTAAAATGCTAAATAAGCCAATATTAATCAATGAAATTGAAGATTTAATTAAAAACCTACCAATGAAGAAAAGTGCAAACCCTAATATATTCACTACTATATTTTACAGGAAATTTAGAGAAGATTTAATACCACTATTCAAATTCTTTATTGAAACTGAAAGGGAAGCAATACTCATGAATTTATTCCTGGAAGCAAGCATTATCCTGATAAGAAAATCAGAGAAGGACACAATTAAGAAATCTCTCTAATGAACATATTTGCAAAAATTCTCAATAAGATACTGGCAAACAAAATGCAGCAAATCATCAAGAATATTACACACCATGACCAAGTAGGATTAATTCCAGGGATGCTGGGATGGCTCAACATATGCAAATCAATAAGTGCAATACACAACATTAACAGAGAAAAGGACAAAAACCATATGATCATCTCAATAGATGCAGAAAAAGCTTTTGACAAAGTCCAACACCAACTTGTTATGGTTTGGATCTGGGTATCCTCGCAAAGTCATATGCAGTCTTTGGGGCACTTTTAGAATTTATGATTGATTCGTGGTCCAGTGTTGGAATTATGGATGTGAGTGCTATGCCTACTTTGGGGAGAGTAGTTTGCATTCAATGTAAGGGAGGGAAAGAGGCTGCATGCTGCTGCTCTTCCCTTTAGCTCTCGTTGCTCTTGCTATTTACTGCTGTCATGAACTGTTGCCCTCTGCCATGCCACTCTGTCTTGGAGACAGCCAAGTATGGACTGAAACTTCCACAAAATCTAAGCTTAATAAACCTTTCCCGTCCTAATTTTGGGAGTTAGGTATTTTGTCTCAGCAATAAGAGAAAAGTAACCAAAACACCACTCAAGATAAAACGTTACTGAAAATTGGAAGAGATGCTCTTTATCTGAATTGGATAAAAGCCATCCATGACAAACCAATAACCAATATCACACTGCATGGACAAAAACAGAAAGCGTTCACTCTAAAGTCAGGAGCAAAACAAGGATGTACACTGTCACCATTCTTATTCCGTATAGTTGTAGAAATTTTAGCCAATGCAATCAAACATGAGAAAGAAGTAAAAATAACAAAAGGAAAGGAAAAAGTTAAATTATCATTATTCCCAGATGACGTGATACTCTACATAAAAGACTCCAAAATCTCCATCAAAAGACTTGTAGATTTAATAACCAAATTCAGTGGCATAGCCAGATGTAAAGTCAACACTGAAAAATCTATAGCATTCCTGTACAGAAGCAATAAACTCACAGAGAGAGAAATTTGGGAAACCACACCCTTTACAATAGCATCCAAAAATGAAATGCTTAGGAATCAATCTAATGAGGGAAGTAAAAGACCCCTGCATTGAAAACTATAGTAATCTGCAGAAATGAGATCAAAGAGAATGTCAGAAACTGGAAAGTTATTCCTTTCTGTCGGTAGGAAGAATGAATATAGTGAACCATCTTCCAAAATTGTTGTTTAGATTTAATGCCCTTCCAAGAAAAATTCCAATAGCATATCTCACAGAACTAGAGAAAACCATCCTAAAATTCATTTGGAACCAGAAGAGTCCTAGAATACCAAAGGCATTCTGGACAACAAAAGCAAGGCAAGGGGCATCACAATCCCTGACTTGAAAGTATATTACAAAGCTATCATGATAAAAACAGCATGGTACTGGCAAAAAAATAGATCCATGGATAATAGAACAGATTAAAAGATGCAGAAACAACTCTAGACATACTTCACCACCTTGTCTTTTGCAAAGGTGCTAAACACATTCACTGGAAGAATGATAGTGGAATAAATGATAGTGGAAAAATTAATAAATGATAGTGGAAACATTAATAAATGATAGTGGAAACATTAATAAATGATAGTGGAAAAATTGGCTCTTTAAATGCCCGAAGATTAAAATTAGAACCATATCTTTCACCATGCACTAAACTAAAATAGAAATGAATCGCAGATCTAAATATTAAAGCAAAAACACTAAGTCTGTTGGAAAAGATACTAGGTAGAATTCTTGAAGACATTGGTGTAGGCAAAGACTTCATGAACAAAAACCTGATCACAAAGGACCTATCACAGAGAACCAACAACTGGGATCTCATCTTATTAACAAGTGCTTGCTCAGCAAGAGAAACCACATATGGATTGAAGAGACAATCCACAGTGTGGTATACAATCTTTGCCAGCTGTCCCTCAAAGGACTGCTATCTAGACTATACAAAGAACTAAAATAAATCAGATTCTCCAAAATTAAAGACCTAAAGTGCACAATAGTGGATAACACTTCTCAGATGAAAGAATAGTAATGACAAATAAATATTTGAAAGGATGTTCAACTTTATTGGTCACTTCAGGGATGCATATTGAAATAATGCTGAGGCTCTGTCTCACTTCTGAAAGAATAGCTATTATCAAGAAATCAAGCAATAATAAATACTAATGAGGTATGAGGAAAAAGCAACTCTTCTCCATTGTTAGTGGGAGTGTAGACTGTTGCAACCACTGGAGAAATCAGTGTGCAGAGCCCTCCAAAAGTTAGCACTAGAGATTTCATTCAACCCAGTTCTGCCCTTTCTTGGTGTCTTCCTGAAAGAGTTAAAAGGATTATACCACAGCATTATATGCACAGCTACGTTTATAGCAGCATAGTTTGTAATAGCCAAATTTTAGAAACAGCCCAAATGCCCATTAATTGGTCAATGGATAAGAAGAAGTGTTCTTTTTTTAAAAAATATAATGGAGTACTACTCTGCCATAAAGAAGAAAAGTTTAAACCCTTTTAGGTAAATGGTTGCACCTTGAGACGATGCTCTTAAGTGAAATAAATTAGACACACACATGTACATACTGCATTGTTTCTCTGATATAAGAAACCAAGTGTAAATAAGGGCCAAAATATATAATAGGTATTTTGAAATTAGAAGAAACTATTCAAGTAGGGAGGGGAATAATGGTGAGAGAGGAGAATAAGGAAGAAGGGAAAAGTTAAAAAAAATGAGAAAAGAAAAAAAAATGGAACAAAGTTTTTATAAGTGGGGAGGGAAAGAGGGGTTTAAGGGAGGTAGGGGAATGGGGAAAAATCAAGTTATATGCAAGTTTTATAATGAATGTGATCATTACATGTATTCCTAAAATTTACCAATAAAAATCATAAAAGATAAATTAAAAAATAATTCAAAATATTTATTTTTTTGGAAATAATCTAATTGCCTATACATGAGGATGGCTGTGGAACATTTGCATTTGCATACATGTATAGACTGAGTGGTCACTTTAGAATTTTTAAAGAATTTTTGTTTCCTAAAAAGCTGATTGATTCAATATGATGGAGTGTGTTAGTTTTTAGGTTAAACAAAAACATGCCAGGTTATGGGTTTGGAAGCCCAAGTTTAGGTGGGTCAGAGCCATAAATTTGGACATGTTTAATAGCCTCTGATGCATAATATCTTCATCTGTGAGTGGGGATTATAATGCTTAGACATAAAATTTAAATTAAGCATTATAAATATAGTTTTATCACTAAAATATATTAGTTGTTGCCAACAGGCACAAAGTGAATTGTCAAGACAGACTCACTTGAAGGGCTATTCTCAAAGACAGTCTCTTTGCTCTGCTAAAACAGTTTCACATGCAACTCTTAAATGCTACTAGACTATATCAGCAGTTCATCTATGCAATTTCAAGTAAAAACTGTATTCTAGATGGGAAAAATAAATGCCCTGCTAAGCTGAAGTACAATTTAGTAAAAAGGGATGCAAATATCTGCCTTTATGACTTGCAGCATGTGCACATTTTGTTCATTCAACTTATTAGTGACTTACATAATAGCAGAGAAAGTTTCAGAAAAAATTAATTTCATAAGATTAAAGTTTTTCTAAGTACTGCCATATACCAGATATTGCACAGCGTTTAATTTTCCTGATGATACTCATTGCTAGGTACTAAGGAAACAAGCACAGACACTGACAAACCCAAGATCACACAACTAGAGAAAATCCAGTCCATGCTGGAAGACAACTTTTGACCTTTTACATTCTTATTTTCTTGGATTCTGTAGCCCAAAGGGCATGCTTATGGTCTTCCTCCTGTGTAGGGAAAGAATGATTCATGCTGTGGCAATGAGATGGCTTAGAAGACCTTTAATTGAAGATGAATATGATGAATTGTTTATGTAAACCATATGGCTCTTTGGTTCTCAGTACAGGTTGAACTTCCGTATCATCTGGGGAGCTCTCAAGAAATACCAGTGTCAGGGTCAGGAATAAAGCTCAGTGGTTCAGGGCCTGCTTGGTAAGTGTGAAGTCCTGAGTTTGATTCCTGGTGACTGAAAGCAAAACTAAACAAAACAAAAACAGTGTCTGGGTCACATTGTATTCTAGACCAAGGCCTCTCAAGTTTGAATGCACATTAGAATCATCTTGGAGTTTTAAAAGCTACTGATGCCTGGCTCTTACCTCCAGAGCTTGACTTGATTAGTCATTTGTAGGGCTGGATATTGGAGCTTTAAAAAGTTTCCTTTCTGATTTTAATGTATAATCAATTTTGAGAATGATTGTTATAAATCAAATGAATCAGAAGTTAGAGATTGTCAAATTCAGTAAATTTAAAATATTTGTCCAGAAAAGAAGCACCATAAAGTTGCATAATGCACGGATTCCAGGGTCTATCTCTGAATATAATGATTAGCAAGTCCAGTGTCAGGTTCGTAAGTTTGCATTAGTAACATTCCCCAGAGATATTCATGCTGCTATTTGAAGTCCCTGATATATTCCTCTTGGTTCTTATTTTCCTTTTCCCCCAATTTGTATGAGAATTTTAGTAAATGTTTCAGTCTTGCCCCAGTTTTGCTTGTGAATGTAGGAGAAGTGTGTTATGTTGTGATCTAGGCAGGACTATTAAGCAGGAAACAGACTCCTCATAAATCAGCTAGAGCAATAAAAAGGTAAATTTCTGGATAAGGGGGAGGTTATAAAATGCAGCAACTTTCCATTCTATCTGGACTTCTTTCCCTTATCAGTGGAGGGTTGGAGATGTCCAGATTTGATTTCATTAAGACAGATTATTTCTACCTTATAGCAAGCAATAATATCTTTAAAAACAAAAACAAAATTGACTGCATCTTAAAGAAAATATCTTAGATATTATATCAAATATTTTTTCTGCCTCCAAAATATTCTCTCAAAAAGACAACTACATATTTGAATAGGACTATGAATTACTGAAATCTTGCCCTCCTCTCATCTCTTGTTGCTTTTGGTATCTTCCACTGCCATGAATGTTTGCCCCTTTGCCATGTGCTACCCTGCCTTAGAGCCAACTGATTATGGATTGAAACTTCTACAAACTATGACTTAAATAAACCTTTCCTCCTTTAATTTTGGTTGTCTCGGCAATGGGAAAACTAACTAAGGCAGAATTTGGTACCAGGAGTGGGGTTGTTGCTGTGACTATACCTGACCATGTAGCTCAGGAGCTTTTGGAAATGGCTTATGGTAAGAGTTTGGAGAGGTTTGCTGATACCAACTAAATAAGCAGAGTTGGAATGCCTTAAGCTCTTCTGTATGGGAGATTCTGATCAGAGTTCAGAAGGTTAATAGAAATTCTCTGGTAAAGATGAGGCTCCCAAAGTTTCTGCTGGGGAAAAGAACTGCATTGGCTATTGTACTCCAGGTGATATGTGTTATGGCTTGGCAGAAAATTGTCTGCATTTTGCTCATGTCCAGACACTTTACCTGAGACTAAGATTAAGGGTGGCAGACTACTGAATCAGACAGAAGAAATTTTAAGGCAGTCTAATGTTTAGGCTGTGGCATGGCTACTATTGGAGTCTTTTAGCTAGATTTATGTTGAGAATCAAAAGTAAGGAGCCCAGTAGAATAATTTAAAAGATTTTGAGTTTGGCCAGAAAGGAAGGTCCAGTAAAGATGTGGACTGCAAAGATAGAACAGAAGAGATCTTGATTGCTGAGAAGGTACAGAAGAATAGAAAAGATGGCCTGAGGCATCATAAGAAGCAGCAGCACTCCACCATTTTCAGTCTCTTCACTTTGAGAAGAAAGCCTTGGAGCACCATGCTCCAGAATGGCAGCAACCATGCCATGTTCCAGAATGATGGTAACATAAAGAATTTGTTCCCTAGAATTGGATTCAGAGTGCCCAGAGACCTAGCCATTTGACCCCTACAGCCAGGACAGAGAGAAGTCTGGCTATTGCTCCTGGTGGCAGCATACCTTGACATCATCTATGTGACTCTGATTTTAGGTCCATACAGGATGGAAGAGTTTTGTGGTCAAGAAGGCTTCCACCCACCCTTCAGCAGGTCTAGGAGGCCAGACAGTGTGCCCTTCAGAAGGAAATATGTAAAATTTTTAGTGTCAAGACAAAGGTGCAGTGGAGACTTCAGAAGTTTGGAGAAGCCAGGAGCATGGATCACGTAAGGAAAACTGTAAAGAGGAAACAAATCAGGCCCAAGACAGAAGCCACAGGAGCTACAATCACTGGAAGTGCCTTAGAGGTGGTGCCACCCATGCCCTTCAGAGTGCACATCTTGCCACAGATTGCCTTGGATGCTGCACATGGAACTATGGCACTTTGTGTTTGCCCAGCTGGATTTTGGACTTCCTTTGGTCCTATTCCTGTGTATTCCTCTGTTTGTACTTTTGGAATGCAAATGCATATCTTGTGCCATTGAATGTTGGAAGGGTTTATCTTTCTAAGATTTTTCTTACATCTCAGAGGAGATTAAAGTGAACTTTTCAGCAATTCTAAAATTGTTAGGACTGTAGCAACTCTTAGAGATGAACTAAATACCTTTTACATAAAAGAATGCACATGAGTCTTTGGGGTGCCGAAAGTGGATTGTTATTGTTATCCTCCCACAGCCTCATGATGTCGTGGGGGACAGGCTTTTCAGAGTTGGCAGAATCTATGTTTTGTGATTGATTCATGGTCGAATGCTGGGATTAAATATATGAGTGCTATACCTGTCTTAGGGTGGGTTGCCTGCATACAATAGAATGGATAAAAGGAAGCTTGCTTTCCCTTCCTCTATTGTTGCTTTTGGTATCTTCCACTGCCCTGAATGGTTGCCCTTCTACCATGTGCCACCCTGCCTTAGAGCCAACCAATTATGGACTGAAACCTCTACAAACTATGAGCTCAACAAACCTTTCCTCCTTCAACTTTGGGTGTCAAGTATTTTATCTTAGCAATGATAAAAGTAACTAAGACAGTAAGTAAGATATATTAAATTCTATAATTATGTTTCCTTTCATCTATGCTGGATTCAGTTTCATTTTTTGTTTTATGATATTTTGAGTCCCTCAGCATTTGGTCAGTAGTTGTTATGGGGAGACTCTGGCCAAAGAAGTATTTCAAGTGAATGTAAAAAAAGAAGGGACTTTCTGGACCACAGTCCATGATTTCTAGAATGCATGATTAGACCATGATTTCTAGAATGCATGATTAGAGTTTAGAACACAATGTGAGGGACAACAGTAAGTAGAATTATAAGCCGTTTGCTTTTCGAGATGTTTGCTTCGGCCTTTGTGTTCTTTCTTCCCTGATAATATTGCTTAAACTCAGTCAACACGTGTCATGTAGCAAACCATCCTATTCTGGCATTATCTCCTAACCCAAACTCCTATAGAATATGTGGCAAGTATTTTTCTTCTACGTCTTTGATCTCATTTCTTTGAGCTACAAAAAAATAAGCTAGATGTCTCAGCTTGTTGCTGTTTTTCTAAAGCTCTTTTGTGCTGAAGTAGCAGCTCCTTGGGTCCTCTTGGTAACTGAACTAAAAAGTCTCATCTTTGAGTAATCTTTCTTGTCCTCTATGCAGCTATGGTTGCAGACTGTGACAACTTATCTACAGACACTTGTAGTAGGTACTAATTTTAGAATTGTTCATTTGTTCCCTTATGGTATCACTTAATATATTTTATGCTTTCTAAATTTCCTCAAAGTAAATATTAGTTTTAGATATTTGATTTTATTTTGGCTCAGTATTTTGGCAAGAATATTTTATAGGTGATGAACTCTATGTACTTCTTATTGCAAGGCACCAGGATGCAGAAATGTCAATTGTGTTCATTTTGGAGATGTTGAAAATCTGATCCCTCCATTGGAAAGTTCCTCACTAATATATTTTCAAGTGGATTAACCCCATTGATAAATGTTGTCAAAAACAATCATTTCATTTAGTGGATGCAGTGTAGTGAATTTATAAATCTGTTAATTGCTCCAACTCCATCTGCACCCCAGTCAGGGACCAGCCTGGGAACTGGGTAGAGGTCTGCCTTTAGCTCAATTCTCCCTAATGTTACCAAATTTTTTGTCATGGTAATAACAGTTAATATGAAATCTATACTCTTAACGATCACATACGCATTTAATACGTTATTGTTGACTATAAGTACAATGTTGTAGAGCAGATCCCTAGAGCTCATACATCTTATTTAACCAAAACATGTTGCCCCTTAATTGGCAGCTACTGCCTGTTTCCACCTCTTCCCAGCTCCTGGTAACCACTGGTAATTTCTGTGATTCTATGGATTTGACTATTTTCAATACCTCATTATAAGTGGACTTATGTACTGTGACTGAAGTATTGTACTTGATGTCATCAAGGTGCATTTTGTTGTTACATATTGATCAATCTTCTTTTTAGGCTGACTAGTATTGTATTTTCAAAGTTCATATGCCTATGGACATTTAGTTTTTTTGTACATCACAGCAATTCTGAGTGGTGCTACAATGAGCATGGGAGTGAAAGTATTTTTTTTTTTTTAATTCATGACTTCAGTTCTTTTGAATACATTTCTAGAAGTGAGATTGGTAGACCATAGAGTAGTTCTATTTTTAATTTTAGGGGAAACTCTATTTTCCACAGAGAGTATACTATTTTTCTTTCCCCTTAAAAGTGTGCAAGAGTTTAAATTTATGCATATCCTTGTGAATACATGTATTTTTGACAATAGTTATTATCATCTCTAAGATCAGTGTCATAAAGGTGTTCTCCTATGTTTTCTGCTAGGAATTTAATAGTTCCATGTTTTACATTTAAATATTCAATTCATTTTGAGTTGACTTGTGTATGGGAGGAGAAATGTTCAATTTTTAAATGCATTTATGAACTGATTATAATCTTATCCACATATGTACATCTCATAGCTAATCCTAAAAATTAATGAAAATTTCATGTGGTTGCTTTCACAAGTCTTCCAATTTGTACAATATTTCTAGTTTTTTCAGCTGCCTGTTATCCCTTTTTGAGCCTTTTGGCCACAAGCTTGAGGCTGTAGTTACTATAGTCTGCCTTGGATGGCACAGTAGAAACAACTTGTGGGGCTAAATGACAGGAATTCTAGTGGAAGGGAGAAAAATGGCAAACCTGGCACTGGTACTTTGAATTATAGTCTCTATTTCTGATTGATATGCCAATATTTATTTCCACAGTCCTGCAATAGATTCCCTATATATGTTGCCCAGGTTTTACAACTTAATTCAGTGGCAGAGATAGAGAGGATGTTTATTTCATCTTTCCCAGAGTGAGAAAAAAATCCGACAATTTAGGTTGTAGCTTGTCAATTTTTCCGTAAAGAGACATAATACATATTTTTGGCTTGGGGGTTATATGATTTCTGTTGCAACTGCTGTGCAGTTATAGTGTGAAAATAGATAAAAGCAATATGTAAATATATAAATAGTAAAATAGATGGCTAGACTAATGATGACAGTGAGGAAATCTCTGAAATAAATGAGTACAATATTTAGGAAGTGAAGTACATTCAGCAGGGGTATGAAATGACTATAAGAAATATGAAAAAGGTTTTTCTCTTTAACTTGCTGAAGAAATTTAACATTGATGGTGAGAATACACAAAGGTCACTAGTCATTTTATTCTGTTTCAGTGAAACACTGTGATGTTCCTATCCAGAACACCCTACTGGATATTTAAGTGCCAACGGTTTACCTTTTGGATTACCCTCATGAATTATAGGAGAGTTATGGTCCTCTACTTTTCCTAGCAATTATTACTTCACTTTTGTTCTTTCTATCTACCACTTCTTAAACAAGATTTAGCTGCCTATGCCTTTCTAATGTTGATTTGACAGAGTTAGGGACAGCTAATTGGCTCATTATCTGAGCTGGATGCACAGGCATATTTGAAGGTGGTGTTATCTCTTTAGGTGTCAGCAAAGGAGATGACAAGCAGGGATAATACATTAATAATAGAAGGTTGACATTTCTAACCAACTCATGTGGGCATATGAGTACAATTTTGCTATTTACCATAGAAAAGGTTACTGATATTATTCCTGGGTAAATAGAAGCATTCTTGATCACATCGTTCCCATGGTATACAGATCAATTAGAATTATGTCTTGACCAAAGAAAGTTAGTTATTCTTGTGGCATGGAAACAAATGTATGTGGATCATCTACCTGGATGGTTACCTCTCAGCCATAAGTGTAATCCTAATTATTTATTTTTTGCCACATGAAAACAGTTTCCTACAACTACTCCCCCATTCCCAAAGGGAAAGACAACTGTCAGACATATATTGTCTTGATTTCAACAGATTTATGAGGAAAAATGTTGACATTTTCAATTCTGTATTTCACACTGTAGGATAGTCATTCTTGTGTGAAGCCCTGGAAACTCTGTGACTTCGCTCTGCCTAAGATTTCACATCTGGTAGGAATTAATATAAGACTATTTTCTGGAGTTCTCATTTATATTTCCAATGAACTTCTTCCTCAGCCTTGTCTTCAGCAACACTCATGGGAAAAATATGTTTCTCATGATCTTCTGTTTGAGGAACTGAAAGAACAGGAAGAGGGAAGGAGCAGTAGGAAAGAAATTAAAATCTAACATTTCTTGTAAAAAGGGATAGTTTAATATTGTCACATGTTTTTTGTAATTTATTATTTGTATTCACTCAGTAGAACCTGAGAAGTTTAATCTGCACAAAAGTCCAGTGATCTGCATAGTAAGGTCTGATCTACTAGTGTCATGGTGAGGAACTTAGAGTTTGGAATGAGAGTACTAGGAATGGAATCCTGGCTTCCCTATATGCCCTACATGCTACCTGGTTTGGACAAGTTACTTCTTTGAGCTTTAATTTTCTTAAAATATAAAAAAATGGAGAAAGTAATGGTGCCTATCTCAAAGGTTTAAGAGTTATATTGCTATACAAAACCATTAGGCACAGTGCCTGGCACAGAGTAGATACAAGTTTTAGCTACTTGAAATCTTATCATATGAGACATATGGGTAACTTCTAGGGCTACTTCAACCATAGAAAGAGTATGTAAAGAGCTTTTTAAGGGTAGATTTTCAGGAAGTATGAATTTGGTTTCGAGATATTTACTATGATTAAAAGGAGAAATGTGGACTATGATGTGGACTTCTTGATTTATCTTGCAAATAAACATTTACTAAAAAATCAGACCAGGCTCCTGGGGTCTGACTAAATTCGAACTCTAGTAAGTGATACCAGAGAGTCCTGTGTAGTATCAGGGTCATAGGGACACTCAGGAGCATAAGGCTACTCTACATTGCAACTTACCAGTGGACTTCAACCCAAGCATGAGACGGATTGTATTTCTCTCTCAGGTACAGAGACGAAAAATGACAACAGGGCTGAGTGCACCCTGCAATGAGTGAGAGAGTGCTCCAAGAGCTGCTGTTCCTGTGGTTCAAGTCCCTTCTTTACTCACACCACCACGGTTCCCAGCTGAAACTCGTGGAGAAAGCCAGGTATTTCCCATCTACTTCCTGGGGGCAGAGATGGTGACCCAGGACCCCACCGACATTACAGACTGAATCTCTGCCCTCCATGCACCCACGGCAGACAGGAGGTCCCCAAACAGAAGCCCAAGGGACTGCTCTAAGTAGGGGGCACATATGGCCCCTCCCTGCACACACACTGCGCTGAGTGAGCTAGTGCTCCCAGAGCTGCTGGTCCAGCAGTTTAAGCCCATGCTTCACTTGTGGCGGGATGTCCTAGGGGGTCGCAGGCATGGGGACTCTGTGATTGCTGCCTGTCCAGCCTGCATCTGGTTCCTGTATGTGTCCTGAACTGACTGGAGACACAGAATCAGGTGGTTCACAAACTGTCGAACCTGAAGTTTGTGTCTGGGTTTTGCCTGTACCCTGAACTGCCTGGGGACATAGGCCCACTGGACCAGGATTCTCACATCAGTGCAACCCGAGTCTGGGCCATACACATGCCCTGAACTGCAAGGGGATGCTGGATCAGACTGTCTGCCATCAGCTGAAACCAATACCTGAGTCTGAGACCTAGGATAACTAGACACAAATCAACAACTCCCAGAAAACCCGAGAATAAGTAGTGCTTCTCAGCAGACACTGAGGGGCAAACCTGACCAACAGGAAAACTTGGGACACTAGTGGCCTTTGCTGTGCAGCCACTGAAGAGGGAAACTGAGCTTTCTGCATCTGGTAGCAAACATGACAAAATGAAGGACTAAAACACTATCCCAGAACTCCACCCCACTCAGAACAAACCCAGGAGATGTCAACATAGGAGAACTTGGTAAACACATGCCTGAAATAGCTGAAATGATTGCAATGGAAGTAAAGAAACAACTTCATAAGGCCATAGAAGAGATGAGATCACAAATAATCTCTCAGGCAAAAAATGAAATGACAATAATAATGAAGGAACTGCTCAAAAAGTCTGTAGAAGAAACATATAAGAAAATAGAAGAACAAAGGCAATGGACAGAAGTGTTAAATGAAAAATATAGAAAGGATTTAGAACACATGAACCAGATTCAAAGACACTTCCACGAAAACAAAGCTTCCATCAAAAGCTGCCAAAACCACTTGAATAAAGCTGAAGATAGAATCTCAGACCTTGAAAACAGCATGGCAGCTAGCAACCATAAAAGAAAGGATCTTCTAAAATCAAAAAAGACCCAAGAAAAGTCAATGCAACAGATGCAAGATGAAGCAAAGAGCAATAATGTATGACTTATAGGAGTCAATGAAACAGCAGGAAGCAACACAACTGACATAAAAAGAATATATGCAGAAATAGTAGCAGAAAATTTCCCAAGCATGGAAACAGAACCTGATATACAGGGAAAGGAGGCATATAGAACTCCAACCAACCACAACAAAAATAAAACTACACCCAGACATATAATAGTCAAGTTCCAAATTCTCTAGCAAAAGAACAGAATCTTAAAAGCTGCTGGAAAAAAGAAACAGATTACCTATAGAGAAAAGCCCATCAGAATCACGGCAAACTTCTCAGCACAAACTGTCCAATCAAGAAGAGCTTAGAGCAAATTATTACAGGTTCTGAGACAAAACAGCTTCCAAACAAGACTGATATATCCTGCCAAACTATCCCTCAAATTCAACGGATAAACAAAATATTTTCAAGACAAAGAACAACTAAAGAACTTCATGAGTACCTAGCCAGCATTACAAAGAATACAAAAAGATATTCTAGACAGAGAACAATTGGACCGCAATTTCAATAACAACAGTAGAAATGAAACATCAAGAAGAGCAAGCAAGAAAGAAATTGTCAATGAGTCCTTGGTTGATCAGCTTTGTATGTCTATATCTGTTTTCATGAGAAACCACTTTGAAGATATCAATATGTAATACAACA
>NW_004955431.1:713851-731562 GCF_000276665.1 Chinchilla lanigera
TGAAAAGTTTCTGCACATCTAAAGAAATCACCAGCAGAGTCAAAAGAAACCTTACAGACTTGGAAAAAATTTTAGCTGATTGTCCCTCAGACAAAGGGCTTCTATCTTGAACACTAAAGAATTAAAAAATATCAGCCCTCCCAAATTCAAAGACTGAATCCAAAAATGGGCAGCTGAGATGAATACACACTTCTCAGTTCATGAAATACAAATGGCAAATAAATACATGAGAAAATGTTCAACATCAGTTACTTAATACAAATTAAAACAACATTGAGATTCCAGCTTACCCCAGTAACAATGGTTAGCATTAAGAAATAAACCAATAACAAATGCTGGCAAGGCTGTTAGAAAGAGGAACCCTTTTCCGCTGCTGGTGGGAATGCAGACTGGTGAAACCACTGTGGAAATCAGTTTGGAGATTCCTCAGAAAACTAGGTCTCGAGATCCCATTCAACCCAGCTATGCCCCTGCTGGGTATTTTCCCAGAAGATCTAAAAACACCATATCACAGTGATATATGTGCCCCTATGTTCATAGCAGCACAATTCGGAATTGCTAAATTGTGGAAGCAACCCAAATGTCAATCCCCTGAGGACTGGATAAGAAAATTGTGGTACTTTTACATAATGGCATATTACTCAGCTGTAAAGAAAGATAAACTCGAGGTCTTTATAGGTAAATGGTCACAACTAGAGACCATACTCATAAGTGGAATAAATCAGACCTGCATTGTTTCAATAGAGTAAAACCTGAAAGAGTTAATTTAAACTAGGAGGTATGATAGACATTGTGAAATGATAGGAAAACACTCGAGGGTGAAGGGAAACTGGGATGTGGGAAAAGAGAAGGGAAAGAAGGAGAAATTTTGTACGTATGTATACACAGCATAGTTAACATACTTGTTCTATTGTCTTCTATTTCATTGCTGAGAGAAACTATCAGTGAGTCCTTGATCAATCTATATTGCATGTCTACATCTGTTTTCATGAGAAGCTACTTTGATGATATCAATATATATTACAACAAGCATTGTCAATTTCCTACCACTTTGTTTGTAACTCTGTATTGTGTGTACTGCTCTTTTGCTATTTTGTAAAAGGTTGTTTGCCTGTTTAAAAAAAAAGAGAGAAAAATGACAACACAAATATTATACTAAGAAAAATATATTTTGTTTTTGTTATCACAAATTTTTTAAATTCTTGGAATTTCCTTAGCAATAAAGATATTAGAGGTGTCTTTTTCCTCCTTTCAAATATAATTCACTTTATACTAATGAGATGACATTTGGTGTATCCCTAGGTAGCTTCAGAATGGGGGTTTCCTGACAGAAAAATGGGCTTTGATCAGGGAGGTGAGGGTGGGTGGGTATGAGCTGAATCAATAATAATAAATAAATGATGCTTTCATACAAACCTCTAAACTACAGTTTTGTGAGCTCCCAAGTAGGTGAACATATTGAATTTTGAGAAAGTAGCACATCTAGAAAAGGATATGGGCACTCTGTACACCTCCCATCATACCTTTTCCTATGCATATCTTTTGTTTGCTTTTTCCTAAACTGTCCTTCATAATAAAGAAGTAATAGTAAGTGAATTACTTACCTGAATTCTGTGAGTCATTATAGCAAATTATTGGTGTTCTGGAGACATCCTGGGAAACTTCAAATTTGTAGTTGGTTCAGAAATATGATCAGTCCAGCAAATCCCTTTGAAACTGGTATCTGAAGGGGTGATAGTTTTTGGTGACTGAACCTTTCACCTGTGGGGTCTGTACTTGCTGTAGGAGTTGGTACCAGAATTGAAATTTGGATTGCTAGTTGGTGTTGAAGATTAGAGAATTGGTTGGTGTAAGGAAAAGTCCAATACATTTGGTGTAAAAACATTTCATAGTCACATGGGAAATATCCACAGTGGTGATAAGAGCCATGTCTGTGGTTGATTGACTGCCTGTGGAAACACATGAGTACCTAACAGCATGACAGGAAGTGGGATTGCTCAAGGGATGCACTGAGATATTATAATATAATTGTTAAAGGAAAATTTCTATTTGACATCTATGTAAGAAAATTATGATGATTTCCAGAATGAGTCAGGAATGACTTCTGGGTTGGGTTTTCCCATGTTTCTGCTGATTATTCATTTGTCATTTGTCCATTCAATAAAAATAATTGATTTTCTGTTACACATTAAACATTTAAAATATAGCACTTATAGGCAAAGTCTTAGCTTTCAGAGAGCTTATTATCTAAAAAGTAGGAGCTACAAAAAAAAAAGTAGGAGCTACCTTGAGCTGATAATTAAATGCAGGAAATGAAAGATGACTTTTAAAAAGTTGTTATGACAGAAGTTCCCGTGAATATATAAGGAAAAAATCAAATTTCAGAATAAAAACTGTTGAGGAATAATTTAGCTGTCCTGCATTTTGTGATTTTTTTCCTTCATAAAACCATATCATTCCTTTGCTAAATTCATACGTAGGAGGGAGAACAGGGAAAGTTCTTCCTCTTCGATGAAATGAGATTATGAAGAATCATAGTGCATAGTCTACTTTAAGATATATAGTATGAGGATAATGGTTATTTTGATTTTCTGGGATCATTACAAAGTATTATCTGTTTTAGAAATTAATCTTACTTGAGGGTCCATTACTATATTTCACCTATTCCTAAATTTCTCCAGGTGTTAATTTTCATCAACTTTCTTTTCAGATTCTTATGAATTAGTGTTTTCTCTGAGCATATATTTACTTCATTGTTATTTTTCAAATTTTCTTAAAACAACAAAGTAAGCAATGACTGCATAGTACAGAAGATTGATATGGCCTGTTGACTATCATGATCTCTGATTTCAGAAGTATTTCAACCCCTCACCATCTATTTCCCTTGGAACACGTGTTGCAGGTTGAAAAAGGAAGACATACTTCATGCAGGCAAAATTGGTTATTTAGCAAAATCTTCAACTCTTAAAAAAAAACCAAAAGACAACTTGTATATCTCTGTAGGGACATTCTAAATTTGGACCCCTTACTTTGACTGATAATTTTGTGAACACTCAGAGGGACAGACAGATCTAGAAATGCTTAACCAGTTTCTTGGCTTGTCACAAAAGACAAATTGATCACTTCCTTTTGTTTGAGCCTATTGAAAACTCTACATTAATATGTCTTCACTGGGTGGAATTGGTCTCTTTACCCTTGAAGACAGTTTTGAAAGTATGAAATTCTGCACCTGTAGTCATTTCTGGCTGCTTTTCCAAAAAAGACCAGGGAATTACAAATTACAGAATTATATGCCTTGCACAAAAGTTTAGCAATATGGCCTCATGCAGTCTTTACATTAAACACATCAGAAGTTAAAGAAAATGAAAATAAATTAAATAGTAAATATTAAAATATGGTGTCACTCAGTAAATATGGAGGTAAGGGTTGTACAGTCATTTGCTTAGTGTTTTCATGTTCCAATGTGCCTGCTTTTAGTTATTTCATGTATATTCTTAGAGTCTGAATACTATGCACTGAGACTAATGATTATTTATTTAAAGTTGTGCTTATCTATATTAGCTCAAATAATGAAATATTTGCAAATAATTTAGACAGTGGTGCTGTTGATCAACATAACTTCCTTGGGAACTAATTGCATTGTGTGGTGGTGTAGTGGGTTGACTGTGGGAAATGGAAGGTACTTACAGGATCTCTTACTTAACTTTCTACAGTCTGCCTAGGGACTTCCAGTCTCATTGGAGGTTTGCATACTCATGTGACATTAGTTATATTTGTAGCTATTGACTGAGAAAATACATAGTAAAAATATTAATGTGACATGTAAGTTAATAAATGAAGAAATGGAAGTCATGTTAGGAAATCAGTATCTTACAGTGCAGTAGAGTAGTGTTAATAGATGTTGAAAGTAACTGGCAAAGGTAAGTCAAGAAAGGAAATTTACATGGTCTTCAATTACCATCCCATAGGTTACTATCTTATAAAGAGAAAAATAAACTTTTGCAATGAAAATATCTGCCTATAATCATGTTAATCAAATGGTCAAACAACCTTAATATATCTAATAGTGCCTCCTGATTGAATGGAATAAGTACATAGTTTTACCGCTGATCTACTTTTGCAAAAAATGTTTTAGCTGAGTTTGTTGAAGCATCAATCAGATAATCCATTATGTGGAATATTATAGAAGATTGTGGGACTGATTTATAAAAAAATCAGTGACATGAAAACAAATGTTAACTGAGAAAAATATTTTATGAAAGAAAATAGACAAAGGCATGCCTTGAATTTTGTTTAGATTTGAGGTCATGCTTTTAAATATATTTTCAGACAACTGGTAAGCTTTAAACATATCAGTTTCTCCTTGTTTTAGTATTAATTTTAATAGCTTTGAGAATCATACTGTGGTTATTACTCAAAGGGTATAGTTTATATTAGGTATTTTTTTGCTGTTATATAAAGTCCCAGGGGTTTAAACAAATGTGTAATGATATGTATCCATCATTATAATGTCTTCATACTTTCACTGTCCTAAAATTTTTCCATGCCACGTCTATCCATCTTTTCCTTACCCACATTCCTGGCCACTACTGCTATTTTATTGTCTCTGTAGTTTTCCTTTCTGAGAATGTTAATTGTTAGAATCTTACAATAGGTAGCCATTTCAGACTGTTTTTTAAATTTGCTAACATACATTTAAGTTTACTTCATATCTTTTCCTAGTGTGGTAGCTAATTTCTTCCTAAATGTTGATACGCTCTTGTGATACACGAGTGAAACAGCTTGTTTATCCAATCAGGAATTTTAGGACAGTGAAATTTCTAAGGTACTACAGTGGATACATACCCTTACATGTTTGTTCAAACACATGGACTGAGTAGTATAGTAGGAGTATAGCCTAATGAGTAGTATACAGTAGTATACTGTATGAGTAGTATTCAGTAGCACACAGTAGGAGTATAGCCTAATGTAAACTATGACTTTAAATAATAATCGCCCTGAAAGACATTTTGGTTGCTTCCAGTTTCGGGCAATTATGAATAAAGCTGCTAAGCATCTATAAAAGATAAGTAGTAAAGGGTATCATTGCTAGGTTTTCTGTCCTTCAAAGGCTGTGCCATTTTGTATTCACATCAGCAATGAATGATGTTCCTGTTGGTCTGAACCTTCCCCAGTATTTGGCATTGTAAGTATTACAGATTTTCACCTTTTCTAATAATGTGTAGTAGCAGGTCATTGTTTTATTTTTATTATATTTTGATTTTTAAATATGCAATTTATTGTTCATTTTACCTTTCCTCAATATAAGAGATTTTTTTAATTTTAAAGAGACAAAAAGGAGACAGAAAGACCAATAAAAATGATACAGAATTTCAAAACAAGATGATAGGAAATTAACAATGGTTGTTATACTGCATATTGTTATCTTCAATGTAGTTGCTCAATTACCAGGTACAGACCTTTAAAACTGATCAAAAAATATAAGCACTGGCTTCCTTTCAATGAACTAATAGAAATTAGTAGTACAATTATTGTATCTATCTTGTGTGTATATATACATATCATTTTTGCCCTTCCTTCTTTTCTCTTTTTCCCTATCCCAGTTGTTCTTTCCTTTTGAGCAGTTTCTTTCCAATTCACTATATCTGTTGTACCTTTTGGATCTTTTTACTCTTTTAGTTTCTTACAGTAGGGAGATAATCCAATGTTTACACATGTGATTCCAATTTATAAAATATCTTTTCCTTTTACATCTTAAATCTCTTATGTTTACTTGTTTATGCTATTATATTTTCTAGTTTCACATTCTTTTCTGAAATTATTCTTTTATTTATAATCTCTCCTGAACTTTATCACCTAATTTTTGAGTTTTAATTTTGATTTTGTTTGATCCTTCTTGTCTTTTATCACTTTTATCTACTGTGTTAGTTCATTTTGAAATACTATATTTTTAATAACTTTTTGGATAATTCTTTTATGATATGCTTTCACTGTAGCAATTCATTTTTCCCAGTTATAAAGTAGGGGTAATAGTTCCTAACCCTTATACATCCAACTCTAAAGACTAGAGTACATTTTAAACTATGTGGATGTGCAAAGCACTACGTAAATGAACAGCATGTATAAATGCACAGTTTAGGAAGTCTAGCGATTTATTCTCTTCTGCATGCTCACTTGGCAAATCCTCAGAGCAGCTTTCTGGTAGTGTTGACCTACACTAAAGATTGTGCACCTTGCTTATTTTTTCCTTTTTTAGATACTTGGTATGGAGTTGACATAATTTCTTTTTTCTGTTCATTTTTATAAGAATTTTTTCTAAAAGTTTTAGGTGGCTTAATGTAACTTTTCTAATTTCACACCATATAACCAATTATATTGTTTTGTGTAGTTTTTTAATAAAAAAAAAATCTGCAGATTTATTTTCTAAGATCCTCTGGTTTTGTTTTCATCCTTGTTCCCTTTTTCTATTTTCTTTGTATTCATCAATTTGGTTTTCTTTCCTAGCATTTACTCTTTGGCATTCAACTTCATCCTGGAAAGAGGCTTTAGAGGTTAATTCTAAGACTCCATGGGGAATAGTTTCTTCCAAACATACAGCAGGGCCCTTAAGCTCACCCACTCCTGTCTAAGCAAAACCTATCCAATGTTAGCTCCAGTTTGCACATTGGCCTTGTGCAACTCCTAATGACTTCCTATTGGATATTTTAGAATGTGTAGGTTTATAAGACTCCTTTTTATTTTATTTATTTATTTATTTATTTATTTATTTATTTATTTATTTTTGGTTTTTCTCCGGTACCGGGAACCGAACTCACGACCTTGCGCTTGCCAGGCAGGCGCTTTTGCCGCTGAGCTAAATCCCCAGCCCCCTATAAGACTCCTTTTTAATTTTCTGCACTTTTTCTGGCACAAAAGGTATTCATGTTTTGTAGCTATTAAAGGTCTGCTTATACCTGCCTGTGTTTTAGAATGCATAAGGACATTTTGTCACCTAAATTTGTTGATGTTGATCATCTGGTATAGTTTGCCCTTCTAGTTGTTTGCCTGCTTTTTATGGTGAGATTTAAGGAGATTCAAAGACATACAGCCACTGCCTCCATCTTCTTTATATAAAATATCATGTTCAAGAACGTACAATGAAACTAACGTAATTGAATCATTTATGGAGCTAGTTTCAATGAACAGATGGTTTTGTAATAAATATTTTTGTACCGTATGAGTGTTTAGAGACGTCCTTTAGGTAAGACTAATTTATCCAGCACCATTATCTATGAATTCTTAGGAAACTAGTTGAGTTGTTTCATGGAATGTTTGTTTTTTCCTTCCGGTGAACCCTCCAACCTCTAAAGCTTTGCATTTTTTTTTTTCCAAATAAGAAAGAGCAGCAGTTCTATATCTGTATTATGGACATGGATGCTCCCCTATTACAGCAATCTTACTTTTCATAATCATGAACCATTCTCTGTTTCCTAAATCTCTTCACTTTTGGAAATATTTTGTTTCTATGAATTTTGTTTCTAACACTGCTTTCAGTTTGCTGTTATAAACATCCTTTGGCTGTATAAGCAGTGAGGAATCTTAAATTTTACTCTCTTGAAAGGTATCTTTGCTGAACTTCAGAGATTGTAGTATTGAAGAAAAACCTGGTGGTTGATTAAAAATAACACATTATATAAAAAAGAGAGCAAAGATGCACTAAAAAACTTAGAAAAAGAAGTTTAGCTATATTTTTAAATACATGCATAATTTTCTAGTTTAGACATTACTGCAAAAAAGAAAAAAGTAAAACTTAACAGTATTGTACATCTTTTATCCATTATCCTTTCTTTAGTGTATCCTTAGGATGCAGATTTGGCTTGCATTCTAATTTTATTCTCTACTAAAATGATGCAAATCACACTGGAGTCATTTGATTCTTGCCTAAGGGTATGGACAAAAATCACAATATTTAATTGCACAATATTTAAATTATTCTATTAGAAGGCAGTAAGACTTTCAAAGATATCAGGGGCAACAAAAAGTGCTTCAGTCTGGTTAAGGTCACTGCCTATGAGTATCAAATAATGATAGTAATACACTTAGAAATTCATATCCCTAAAGGGCCATAAATTTGTAATAATATCCTAAGCAAAGGTAGCTATTATATAAAATAAGTTTATATATACTTCCATATTAAAAATTTTAGTGGTATTTATAGTAGGGAACTTGTTGCATGTAATTTTCACTACCGTTGTAAAATAGATGTATTTTAATAAGGTATAGGTATAATTTTTTCTGCTCATGTAAGCAGAAAAGAAACCACGTACGAAATAGGAACTCTACCAAAAATAGGAGATGCTAACTAGCACTTTCAGTCTTATGAAATAACCACTAATTTCATCACAAAAGTTAATCAGATCTCCTGGTTAAGATAAATATTTCAAAAAATTTGTCTCCAGTGAAATAAATTAGCTCATTATCCTAAAGAAGTTAGCTATTCATTGGGCCCTAAACTCTAGATGGGCCCAATAATTGAACCAGAAATTTTGGTAAGAAATATATACATTTCAATGTCAACAGACTAGGTCCAGATATCATAGTGAAAAGACTATAGATTAGGGACTAGGATAGCCAAAAGTTTACAAATACAGCATTTTCAGGAAAGATTGAGTTTCAAAACTTTGAAACTTACATTTATTTTATTTTTAAATTTTATTTTAAAGAAAAAATAAAAATAATAATACACAATTTCAAAACAAGATAATAGGAGAATAATAATGGTTAATATATATTGTTATCTTCAAATTAGTTGCTCAGATTACAAGATATAGGCATGCATAATTGATCAGGCAATATAAACAGAAATCATTTTTTCAGTGAACTAAAAGAAGTCAGTGGTATAACTATCTTATCTTTCTTATGTATGTATCTATTTTCTTTTCCCTTCCTTTTTTTTCTCCTTTCACCCATCCCAGTTGTTCTTTCTTTTTGAGTGGCTTTTTTCCCTTTCACAATATCTATAGTAGATTTTGGGTCCTATTTACTTTTTCAGTTTCTTATACTAGGAAGACAATATAATGTTTATATATGTGAGTTTGATTTATTTCATTTATGAGTATGGTCTCTAGTTGCACCCATTTACCTATAAAAACCTCGTTTGTCCTTCTTTATAGTGGAATAGTACTCCATTATATAAAAATAATATGTCTTTTTTATCCATTCCTCAGTTGATGGGCATTTGGTTGTTTCAAGATTTATCTATGACAAATTGTACTGCTATAAACATGGGTGCACATATGTCACTGTGGTATGATGTTTTTAATCCTTCTGGGAAAATACCTAGAAGGGGGATGGCTGGGTCAAATGGGACTTCTAATCCTAGTTTTTTGAGGAATCTCCACACTGATTTCCACAGTGGTTGCACCAATCTGTACTCCTACCAATAGTGGAGGAGTACACTTAACCTGGAGGAGTTCCCTTAACCCTGCCAGCATTTGTTATTGGTTAATTTCTTAATGATGGCCATTTTTCTTCTGGGGTGAGATGGAATCTCAGTGTTTTAATTTGCATTTCTTGAATGACCAATGATGTTGAACATTTTTTTTCATGTATTTATTTGTCATTTGAATTTCTTTATCTTAGAAGTGTGTATTCATCTCAGATGCCCATTTTTGGGTTGGGTCTTTGAATTTGGGGTGTCTGATTTTATTTAGTTCTTTATATGTTCTAGGTAAAAGTCCTTTGTCTAAGGGACAGTTGAGTAAAACTTTTTCCCACTCTGGGTTTTCTTTTTGCTCTGTTGGTGATTTCTTTACTGTACAAAAAACTTTTCAATAAGATGAGACCCCAGTTATTGATCCTTTGAAGTACTTCCCGTGCAGTTTGGTTTTTGTTCATCAACTCTGCCTACTCCTATGTCTTCAAGATTTCTAGCTACTTTCTCTTCCAGTAGATTTAGTGTTCTGTTTTAAAATTTAGATCTTTGATCCATTTTTACTTAGTGCATGGTGATAGTTTCTACTTCCACTTAGTTTTGATTATTGAAAAGTGTGATTCTGGAAACTGACAATTTCCATTTTCTCTGATCCAGAAAGAGCCCACTATGGTGAAATGAGAATGATGCTTCGAGGAAAGTTGGTTGTGAGTGAGTGAATTGAGATGCTTAATAATGTTTGAGTCTCTCTCTGGTCCTAGCTCCTGAACTTTCAGGAGTTGTCTTGTCCTTAGAGCAAATTATTCCAGTTTGAGGAATGTATTATTTACTTCTCTTCACTAAACCTCTCCTTTTGTGTCTTGCTCTGTGATCATGGATCTGGACTTGACAGAGTTTTTGTTCTTTGCCAATTGGCTTGATATTAATCTCTGCCATCAGGTGTTGCTGACGGTGATAGTAAGACTAGAGAAGGAAGAAGGAGCTGTATTTTTCTTGTTATGGCTTATGTCTAGGTGTCCTCCTACCCCCAAGCCTCATACTGTCATATGTTGGGTTTTTCAGAGGTGTCAGGGTCTGGAGTGTATGGTGCTGGAATTAAGAGTGTGTGATAACTAAATTAGTTCACTGATTGGTTTAGCATAGTTCTGGGTAGAATTAAGGGTGTCCTACCCTTGGTGTGAGTGCTACTTGCCTGCTGAGTAGACTGAGCACAATATAAAAGGGGCAGAAATAATCTGTCCCTCATTTTCTGTTGCTTGCTGCTTGGATGCTTTTGTTGCCTTCTGCCCACCATGAGCTGTTTCTTCCCTGTGATGCCCCTCTGCTATGCCACCCTGTTTTGGCAGCAGCAAACTATGGACTGAAACCTCTATGAACTGTGAGCAAATAAGCCTTTTCCCCTTTAACTGTGGGTGTCAGTTACTTTGTCTCAGCAAGGAGAAAAGTAACTAAAATGCTTCCTGTTTGTTCTTTTCCCATCACAACAGTATAAGATGGATACTCTTGTTATTCCCATTTTGCACATGGGAAACTAGACAGAAAAACAATGAAGTAACTTGCCAGTGGTTATACAGATGTAAATAATGGTGGGTTCTTTAACTCATATGTACATCTGATGCCAAATCCCAGCTTTCTGCCACTAAACTGTACTATTTACATGGGTAAAACACTCTTATTAGGATTACTGTTATAACTAAAACTCATGTGATATATTGTCTGTTGCCCACTATATTGGCCAGTTTTTTCACTGATATACTTAAATACTCAAAGCTAGGTAACATAAAAAAAACATATTTACTTAGGACTCAGTTTTGGAGGTTGAAAATCTGACTTGGTAGTCCATTGATCTGACCTGTGTTAGGTTCCTGTTGGCTGTGTTCTACCATGGAGAATGGCATGATGGCAGGAATGCCTACAAGAGGAAGAGATCATTGATAATACAGGAAGCCAAAGAGTGGGGAGGGGCCAGTCTTTCTCTTTTATAGCAACCCTCACAGAATTAGCCATGGTTCCAAAAGAATCAGATTAATTTCTTCAGAGGACAGCAAACCTCAGCGACCCAATTACTCTTAACTAGAGCACTCCTTGAAAGGTCCACCACCTCCACACTACCACACTGAAGACCAAGTTTCCCAGAAACCCTTGGGGGAAAAACCACATCCAACTATAACACTCCCTAAATTGGTAGAATGCTAGAGATGGTTTGTGTGAGTCCACAAGTGCAAATTGGGTGTATTTTTCCCAGCCTTGTGATCACTGAAATGTTGATAGCTTCAAGTTGGCTATATTGGTTATTGTTTACACTATGGAAATAGGTAAACAGTACAAGCTAGTTTTCTTTTCTATAAGACTGGTCATGAAATATATACCAACACACCACTGCTCCAATCTCTTGGATTTTTTATGGTACTAAGGGAATATATTGTTTTCTATCCATTTTACTTTGTTGTAAATTGAATCATTCTTACTGCTTTTGCTCCAGTATTTGGAGATTTCTACAGAATAATTAAATTTTATGAAGTTCCATGTTGTCTTCATATATAAGTCAAGTTTTATGAGAATAAAATAGTCAGAGAATCTTCTAGGAACCCTACTTTCTCTTAAGCACCAGCTTATTGATTCTATTGCTTATCATTTTTGAAAAACTTCAACATTTCTGAATTGCTATTGTCACTCTTTTTGCCTCAAGTGTATGTATATAAATATGCCTCAAGTGTATGTATATATATATATGCTTATATATTACTAGTTACTGGGATTGTATTTACTTTCCATCAGCAATTTTCTAAATATTATTTATACATAGTACATAATTTTCTCCAGTGAAATTCATATTATCATTAGATTATCCATTGATATTAGGATTATTTGTTCTGTACAATGATTGTTTTTATTGTCAGAGAAGAATCCCAAGTTTATAGGGTGAAACTTCTGCAATGATATAAATGCCAAAGGTATTCTTTAGAGCACAGTAAATCGTAAAAGGTAGTTTTTTTTTTACTACCATTTGGTAGTAAAAGATGTAGAGAGGGTGTTTTTTTAGAGCATAGTAAATAGTAAAAGTATAAACATGATAGAATTATTTTCTTTGCTCCAAGAACCCCAGACAAAGCAGTGATCACAGTATGCAGTAGTTTGAGCCAAGGAAAGGGGAACACAGGTCAAAGTATTCAGTACTTTCTATAACAAACAGGAAATAAGCTATTCACTTCTTGGGAAGCAAGCCACAACATGATCAATCTGTGGTTGCTGTGACCTAGTTTATTCTCCCATGTAACTGCTATGGAAATTTCTCATTGTCCGCTAGGGGACGGTAGGCATTGGCAAAGTCAGCAAAGATATACAGAATCACTCAGGGTCCAGGACAAGCTGTCTCTCTCTCTCCAATCTATCCATTGACCCTACACATTCCTAGTCAAACTCAAGTTTTAACATGAATATATCACCCTGCCAGTAATGCCAATTAGCTATTCTGACAGGAACTGGCACCACTTCATTCAATTCATCTCACATTATACTTAGGACATTATCAACAGAATCCTGATCAGCAAGATGAGTCCAATCTGCCTTAGCCATGTACTCCAGCATCCCTGACGCAGCCTAGTGAGTAAGACCCAGAGAAGACTACTAGGTCTTATTTCAGATAAATATTTAGCTTCTCTTCTTATAATAAGTGGATTGTCCCATTTGACTGGTGCTATTAATTCACAAGATGGGGAGTAGGTGATCATATAAACTCTTCCGTATTCAGCCAGGATGCAGTTCAATGCCAGTCTTTCGTCTACTATAACCCATATAAGAAGGTTTAGAGCTACTTATCTCTAGGGCTTAAGCCATGTCATTGGCTGTAAGTGTTTGTGTTTATTGTCTGTCTGGACTCTGATGCCAAAGAACTGTATTCACACTGCTGTATGGAGCCAGAAGTCAGTATATTGCTAGTCACATCCATCTTTACCCTTTGTCCCTGCAAATGGAATATAGATTAAAAAGTGGTGTCGGTAATTATAGAAGGCAACAGATGAACCAAAAAAACCCTCTGACCTCAGTGGCAGATATTTCATGGTTCACTGTATTTCACATGTATCATATAGTTCAAAGGTCAAGGAGGCTGCAGTTCAGGAATTGCCACTGAACTCTATTTGGATTAAAATTACATGAGCATGAAAAAAAAATTACATGGGTTTCATTTAGCCTTGTGGGCAGTGTTGACAAGTAGACATAGACTCAATTGCCATAATGGTATATCCCACATTGCTTAGACTCCAGGAAACATACATGAATACATAATCACATTGCCAAAAGATTTTGACAATCCATGTCTGTCATGTATGAGGGGGAGGTGGTCCACATTGGGAGCTCTTGAAGATAGTGTCAAACACAGCAATATAATTCATGGTCATGCTAATATGACTTTTCCTGTTCCCATCGCAGGTGGATGAGGATGACAGTCCAAGTAGTGAGTCAGATTGCTGGCACAGATGCTGCTTGACTCAGGAAGAGTATCTGATTATTTTGCCAAACTGTAGGGTCAGACTTAGAAACAAGAGAACATTAATTTTCCTCCCAACAGTGCTTAGAGGTTGAGGTCAGCCCTCCTTGGGTACCAGAGTTGTTTTTCTCTATTCATAGTCAAAAAGTCAAAGCCACTTCTCCCTTTGCCTAGTCTGATAGATCAGGTGTCATGGATGCTAGACCACAGTGATAAAACTTGTACTGAATGAAGATGCCTCTATTGCTGCCCAAGTAGACAACTGTAGGGTTACAGTAGGATTTGCAAATTCTATAAGTTTCTCATTATTCTGATGGCCTGTGGTCCATTATACTCAGTAACTGAAACCAGGTATAGTTTAAGCAACAAGTTGGAGTTCCTTCTGTTCTACAGTTTAATTGCCACCCTGACATGAAATGAATCAAGGTCGATAGACACTGGAGTCAACAGTGGGGAAAAACAAGGATGGGTTGGATCTTGTCAGATTATCAGAATCACAGATATGGAAAGCTGGCCCCTGCTTCCTAGTCTGTCATGCTTTCTCTCAAGCAGTGATCACAAAGAGCATTCTCCCTTGCCCAGAACATCAGCATTTGTTTCCCTTACTATTTCACTCAAGTATTGGTTCACAATATGACAAACTATTCTAGCAATATCCATCCCCCTTCTGGATGATGTCAACAGCCTTAGGATATTAGGTAGTGGCATATCTATTGAATGGCATTTCCATTTGCCTATTCTTTATCTTTGCTATGAGTAGGATGCTACTCTATTGTTGAAAATAGCCTGGATGTCAAAAAACATACTACAGCTTAGTCTCCAAGGTTGCTATAGTCTGACTGTAGTTTTAATAACTTCCATTGGTTTCTGGGCACCAGTGGTAGCAACAAGATAGTACCAGGTACTTATGCAGTCTATTTGCCAGGAGTGGGTAGGTGTCTTTGTGTTATGTACCTTCTGTGGGGTACAAGATGTCTGATTCTATGGAGACAGACAAAGATTAGATATTAGCTTCCATATTATTAAAAGTTGCCAAATGGTGGTACAGGGGCACAAGTTCAAGCAGCAAAGATGCTGAGGGAATCATTGGTTCTAAGGAAGAAACTTGTCTCCTTCAAGTAGAGAAGGAAGTATATCCATGGTGGAGTCTGGTTGTATGGAGGCACTTTTTGTTCCACTGGAAGCCTCTGTGGTGGACTATAATGTAGTCATTGAAATGGAAATGCAAAGTAGAAAGCCTTATTGAGGAACATGATTCTGTCTCTTCTGGGTATCCTTCATTGGCTGAAAACATGTGTTCAAGAGTGCACTGGCTGAGCTACTGCAATTTATCTTCTCAGAATGTAGCTTCTTTCATTCCTTCATCACACAGATGCATAGCTGCACACAGATGTCTCCAATAGATCTTTAGTCCATTGACAAAAATAGACCTGAAGTTCCCTCCTCTCCTTCTCTCTGTGGCACCACATCTTAGTACTCTGGTTTGGGGGCTTGCTGCCCTTCAGCTACAGTTCTAGTTGTGACTGTTAAAGCATGTTGTGGTTGCATTTTGCTCCTTGCTAGAGCTTGGAGTGCTTTCCTGCTTGACTGTTATATAGGAGAGCAAGAAGATCTTCAGCAGCATGTTTTGGTCCTACTTCTAATCATTCAGGCTCTATTCATTAATTCAACTCCATCTCATCAATAGGTGTGAAAGTGTGGGATTATTTGCTCTCCTTGGATGAGAGAGTTGCTTTTGGCTTCCTGGGAGTTTTATTATACACCTCAACCAGGCCCCCAAGATCTTGTCTTTTGGATAATTTCATTGCCTGTCTTGGCCCCTGGGTTGCTTTTTTGTAAGGAAAAAACTACAAAATTTCATTACAAAATAATAGAACACCAATAGTTAATGCATTGCATTTTGTTATCTTCAAAGTAGTTACTCAGAGTACAAGACATGGGCATAAAAAACTCTCCAAATGATATTAGCACAAATCTTTCATTTAAATGAACTAATAGAAACTAATAGTATAAATATCTTGTATATTTTCCTTTTCCCTTCCTTCTTTTCCCCTTTCCCCTATCCTTGTTCCCTTTCCTTTTGAGCAATTTCTCCCCATTTCACAATATCGTTTTTACATTTTGGTCCTTATTTACTCTTTCAGTTTTTCACACCAAGAGGACAATACAATGTTTACACACTTGAGTCTGATTTACTTCACTTATGAGTATCATCCCAAGTTGCATCCTTTTTACCTATAAATTCCTAAAGTTTATCATTCTTTATGGTAGAGTAGTACTCCATTGTATACAAGGACTACACCTTTTTTTCTAAATCTATTTCTCAGTTGATGAACATTTTGCTTGTTTCCAATATTTAGCTAATACAAATTGTGCTACTATAAGCTGGGTGCACATATATTGCTGTGGTATAAATGTTTTAAATTCTAATCCTAGCTTTTTGAGGAATCTCCACACTGACTTTCACAATGATTACATCAGTCTACACTGCTACCAACAGTGGAGAAGGGTTCCTTTTCTCCCATAGCCCTTCCAGCATTTGTTATTGGTTGATTTCTTCATGATAACCATTCCTTCTGGAGTGAGATGAAATCTCAACATTGTTTTAATTTGCATCTCTTGAATGACCAATGATATTGAACATTTTTTCATGTATTTATTTACCATTTGCATTTCTTCATCTGTGAAGTGAAGAAATGTCATTTTGGGATTGGGTCTTTGAATTTGGGTCATCTGATTTTATTCAATTCTCTATATGTTATAGATAGAAGTCCTTTGAGGTACAGTTGGGTAATTTTTTTCTCACTCTGTGGGTTGTCTTTTCACTCTGTTGATGCTTTCTTTTGCTGTGCAGGAGTTTTTTAATAAGATGAGAACCCAGTTGTTGATTCTTTGCAGTATTTGCTGTGTGATCTGGGTTTTGTTCATGAAGTCTGCCTAAACCTGTGTCTTCAAGATTTCTACTTATTTTCTCTTCCAATAGATTGTTTCTATTTTAATATTTAGATCTTTGGTACATTTTTATTTTATTTTAGTGCATGGTGATAGACATGGGTCTAGTTTTAGTCTTTGGCATATGGAAAGCCAGTTTTTCCATGCCATTTATTAAAGAGGCTATCTTTCTTACAGTGTTTGGCCACATGTTTGGCCCCTTTGTCAAAGATAAGGTGGCTGAGTGTGTTTGTAGTTGTGTCTGCATCTTCTAACCTGTTAAAACCATGCTACTGGTTACGTGTATGTTTGTTTTATCTAGTTAACACTTTTCTAGACCTGATAAACAGAAGCCAATATTTTTCATGCCACACCTCTTTTAGCCACTCTCAGCTATTTTTTATTATCTTCAAAGGAAGTGCCCAAAGTCCTAACCTACACTTGTCATGCTGTTTACTAGGTTAATCACAACTCTTGTTACTGGTCCTCAAAGTAACGAATCATTACAACCAAAAGATTTATATTTCACTTCTTTTATTCATGACATTAGCTATCACTTAATCACACTCACCTTCTTTTCACTTCCTCAAGTGTTCCTAAAGTCCATCATATGCTCTGGTTAATTTATGAGCAATTGCCCAACTAACATAAGCTCCTTTTTCTAAGTTGCTCTTCTCTCTGGAAGTTAGCATAAGTTTTTATGTCTTCACTTGCCAGCTAGATTGCAAAGTTCTTATGGGTTGCATATTCTAGAAACTATATGGATTATTAACTATGTATTCATAGACTGATGGGCAGAAAATGTTTTTGCTTTTAATAACGCTTAAAGGATACCACCACGATTCCCAACTGAAAAGCGCGCACAGAACCAGGTAGGCC
>NW_004955431.1:737665-769964 GCF_000276665.1 Chinchilla lanigera
AAAAAAAAATGCTTAAAGAGTTTCAGATGAGATGGCAATATTTGTTAGTT
Organism: Chinchilla lanigera; assembly: GCF_000276665.1. Lineage (NCBI taxonomy): Eukaryota > Metazoa > Chordata > Mammalia > Rodentia > Chinchillidae > Chinchilla > Chinchilla lanigera. The sequence continues at coordinate 737,716 of NW_004955431.1, forward strand.
GATTATAATTTCATTTAGAAACACAAATTCTACCTCAAAGTTAAGCATACCTTAAGACAATTTCTGAATTTTCATTTACTGGGTTTTAATATGACAATTACCCATAGGATATTCTTCTCAGAACATCTCAAATTTCTTCCATGTATCTTTGAGGATTAAATCCTCAATCATTTTGCACAGAGTCCACTTGTTTTTATAATGATCTAATTAATTCTATCACAGTCACTGTTGCTTTAGGAGTGAATGTAAAAATGAATTGGCACAGCCAAAATGATGGGAGATGCTTGAGAAGAACTCCAGAACTGACTTGGACGCACACTAAATTTAGAGTGTATGTTGCAATAGTTGCATAAGTAGTGATGAGTATACTATGCCATAATCTTTTCTGGTTGATTTTTTTTTTGGAGGAAATAGAATTTGAAAAAACATTCAGCATAAATTCCCTGTATAATTTTTTTTTCCACTAAGTACAAAGAATGATTATTTCTTATTTTATGAAGAGTAAGCACCCTCAAGTATTCACTCCAGAGAGAGAAAACTTGCTGGCTCACTGAGTTCAGAGTGTCTAATCTCTTAATCGTCCTGACAGTACTATTTTTATGTTCTTCCACAGCCCTAGTGACTTTAGAATAGAAGTAAAAATACAGGTTGGGCATCATCAACAACTCAAAAAGTATTTATACATCTTCTTTCCCTACACAAGGGAGAAGAAAGGTAAATTGCCTAAAGGGGTTAAGATTCACTGAAGTGGAGTTGAGGAGTGAGGTAGCAAAGAAGAAAGTGATCTTGTCAGTTACAGCCTATCAGGAAGGAAAAGGAGTCAGTAATTTGGAGTGTGATGGAGAAGTAAGGTAAAGTGAGGATATAGCTAGCAACTTCTAGATGCATTTTTAGTTTCAGAGGACGTTAGCATAGTTAAATAGGATGAATTAGATAAAATGATGTTGAATAAGTTTGGCCCAATCCGAGTACACGAATATAAGTTAAATGATTTGTTCTTTAAAACTGAGCTAATAGACACACAGAATAAGTTACATAAGTGCCTTTGGCTCTGGGAAGTCAAAATATTTAATACCAGGTAAAGGGTGGCTACTGACCAATCAGGATCCTGGTCACAAGGTTCAAGAATGTCCCAGAGTCCCTTTATGCAGTCAGATATTAACCCCTTTCTTTGAGATCATAGAAGTATTAAGATGGTTCCAAAGGGGAAGTCAATGATAATGAAAGGATTACAGAAGGGGCAATGGACAGTGGCAATTTACTAACTTGTGTGGACATATTTCAATGCATTGTAGAGCAATATGAGTGCACTAGTGTATAATCATGGATTATTTTTGTAATTCTAAAATTGTATTTCTATGATTTTTTTGCTCAGAAGAGTTGATTCCAAACGTTGAAAAACCATATGCATGATAATAGCTTCTCTGTTAATTCACAGATCATGAGACACCTACACACTCCACAATGGATTAATTAAATATGTTTTTATGTGTTTAATGAATAGAATGTTAGCCATTTATTAAATAGTGGATAGGAAAGCTTTGTGATAACTCATAAATGCTTATAATATAGTATTGTTGGGTTAACACAGCTATACTGTATATACTCATTTGAATATACAGTATGTAAAAAACCAGCAAAGAAGATATAGTTGTGTCAGTGTTCAGTATGTCTGTTTTCTTTATTTTACCACTCTTTACACATCATGTTAATTTAATAATAAACTACATCAATAGAAGAGTAAGATAAAAATCAAACCCAAACATAAACTTGCCTTATTTCCTAACAGACATGTCCTCTAATTTATCCATTATAGTTATGACATTACCAGTGCTCTAGTCTCCAACTTTAAAATATCACTGTATTTTTAAAGTTAGAATTTTCAGAGAAATAAAGTTAATGGGATCTATCAACATCTATATCTAAAGAACATTATTTTAAGGAACTGGCTCAGGCACTTGTGGGAGGTAAGCAAGTTTGAAATCTGTAGGAGGGGCTAGCAGAGTGGAAACTCAAGCAGATTTGATTTCTTCTTGAGCCTGAATTTCTTCTTCAAGATGTCAGGTTTTGCTTGTAAGTCCTTAAACTGACTAGGCAAGGCCATCCACAGTACTGAGGATGATCTTTTTTCCTTAAAGTTGACTGACTATAGATGTTAATCACATCTACAAAATTCCTTTGTAGCAACACTTGAATTAGATTTTGTTAAATAACTGAATACCATAGCCTAGCCAAGTTGACACATAATACTAAACTCTGGCAAAAACTGACCACTGTCTATATATTAGACTCTTTAACTTACATTTCTGCAGTCAAGTAACAATCAGCAAACCCCTGGGTTCTAAATTTATGTCATTCAGTCCTATACATATTGTTGATATCATTGTGTGTATGTGTGTGTGTGTGTGTGTGTGTGATTAATTTCTGTGTTTGAAATTATTGATCCTCATAAGGCATACTATAGAAACCTCACATTTACCTTTATGTTTCATCCTTTAATGACTTTTTATTTTTACTCAAATGCCAAATTTCCTGTATGAAATGGTTATACCATTAATTACCTTTGTCTTTTTCATTTCATTTGCATATATCATGACTCAGGAGTTTTCTTCCTTAACTCCAACTAGATGTTCTTATTTAGGGGACATGAAATCTTGTTATATTAGCATTAGATTGGACAAAGGACTGCTTTGTCCCATCCAGATATAGGGTATGTAGGAATTCTTCTAGTGATATAAGATACTATCACCTCACTAAACAAATTGGGTTTGGGACACTTGTTAGAAAATATTTTTATGGACAAGTTATTTTTATTATATTTTATTGTATTTTTAAGTTCTCATCTACCTTATATTTCCTGTAGAACACATTTTTATCCTCTTGTCAAATCAGCACTTTATAGATGCTATTGCATTGCTCTTTAATCTTCTATTATGCTAAATGAAGAGCATGAACCATTCTTCACATGACAGCATTTTCACACTTTCACCATCACATGGAGACCACTGGTTTGTTGGTAAACATATTTTAGTAAATGAAGGACCAAGAAGGGATGAATTCTTTTGAAGGAATCATACCACTGGACTGCTTTCTGTATTCTAAATCCTTTGCTTCTATTACATAGTCAAATCCTGACAACTATTTGTTTAAACAGTTGTGTCACTCTCTGATTCTATTAAGCATGGACATGACTGAAAATCATTTCCATACACATTCGTGCTAACTCAAATGTTCTCTAACTTGTGTGGTTTTTTTAAAAAAAAGTAAGTTCAGAATTCTAAATCGAACTCTGTAATAAATTATCTTGCAAACTTTAGTCCACTACTGTAGACATCCACACTTATTCTGCTGGCACACTGTTTTCCTGCCTACATCAGAAGTCTTAGGGGCTGGGGACTTAGCTCAGCAGCACAGCGCCTGCCTGGGAAGTGCAATGTCGTGAGTTCAATTGCCGATACCAGAAAAAAACCAAAACAAAACAAAAAAAAAAGAAGTCTTTTTGCTTCATCTACTCCACCAGTTGGTCTTGAGAAGCAGTCACAACCTTCCCTCTCACACAGCCTGTGCTCCTCCTTCCATAGTCTAAGCCATTGTTACTTTCTGCCTGATGTCTATGATAGTGTTCTATTTCTACCCCCTCCCCAGACCCCATATGCCATACTCCACATAGCACTTGGATGATCCATTTGACATATTTACCAGATCAAATCATTTTCTTGCTTACAATTTTTTAATAGCTTAGTATTTCCCCTAGAGTAAAATTCAGATTTTATTACCATATCCTACATGGTCTATCAGAACCAGACCCATCTTTCTTCATAGCTTCATCTTTTAGTGTTCTTCCTTTACATTTTATAACTCTTCCCTAAAGTATATCAAACTGTTCTGCCTCCAGACAAGTGTGCACACTATGGCTTCCAAGAAACTTTGCCCTCAGCATCCTCAACCAAGGACTCCTTTATATCCTTGATGTTTTAACCAAGATTTAATCCACATTTCTACCTTTGTCAAAATAAGTGTGCATTTTATGTATGTAGGACTCTACAACTTCTGCCAATGTTATCAAATACTTTTATTTTTTAAATACCTGAAGGGCTATTTAAAAAGTTCTTCATTTCCTTGATATATATTTTATTTTCTGAGAAATTACTTCTCTGGCTTCACATTTCAGGAATAGTTGTAGGTTAGGAAACAGTTTTCTCTGTGAATATTGTGGCTGTATTTGACCACAGTACTCATTTGTTGCTGGACTTTACTATGGTGTTTACAAGGACTCACACTGTGTATTTAATAGGAGAAGCAAAAGAGAAATAAAGTATGTGTTGTTGCTGGAAGCTTTACATCGATGAACTTCCAGTGGAGGGAGCATGAGATGCGCTCTCTAGTCTGAGATTGTGTGATGGGGGTGTACGGTAGAAATTGGACCAAAGACAATGGACACATTTTCAAGTTTTCAGTTCTAGTTGAATATTTTCAATTTAAATGTGTGTGTCATTATCATACTGATTTTGCTTTAAAAACTTAGCACTGTAGGAGGCAGTCCTAGCTGTTCCTGAATTTAGCAGCATTTGATAAAAACTTTAGTTTGGCTTGTGTTACCTAAGGTTCTGAGCCAGTTTCTTTGCATTCTTTTCTTAAAAAGATTTCTTGGTACATTTTTGTTATGCATAATGATTGCATTTGTCATAGGGAATTTGTATCCATACATTATATATTTTACTTCTGTTTTCCTCATCTCCTCCCCTCCCTTTAACCTTTCTTGTACTCCTTATATTAAAAAGCTTTGTTCCCATTTTTCCTCCTGTTATCTATTTTTCTTTTTCCCTTTCTTCCCTTGCCTGTCCCCTCTCCCTTGTTCTCTTTCTAATTTAAACATTTTATTCCTACTTCCCAATACCTACTTCCATTTTGTCCCTTATTTACACTTTTGGTTTCTCACATAAGAGAAACAATGTGATATTTAAACATATGTGTCCAATATATTTTACTGAAAAGATTGGTCTTGAGGTATATCCATTTACCTAAAAATGTTTCAAGTTTATCCCTCTTTATGTCAAAGTAGTACTCCATTGTATAAAAACCATATGTTCTTTATCCACTTATCTGTTGATGTGCATCTGGGCTATTTTCAAGATTTAGTTAATATAAATTGTGTTGCTATAAACATGAGTGTGTACATATTTATAATGGAATGATACTTTTAATTCTTTCAGAATATAGCAGGAAGGGGAATATCTGGGCCAAATAGAACCTTTAGCTTTGTTGTTGTGGGGTGGAACACTGTAGATATCTACTAAGCCCATTTGTTCAAAGGTTTGGGTCAGCTCATATTTCTTAATTGATTTTTTTTTTTTTTGCTTAGTTGATAATCTATTTGTGACAGTAAGGTGATGAGGTCCTCCATTACAAATGTATTGGTGCTTATCTGCATAAAAGGACAAGATCCAACTGCTGGTTATTATAAAAGACACACTTTAAAGTTTAGGACACATCTATGCTGAAGATAAAGGGATAGAAAAGATATTCCATGCTGTGGTAACCAAAGAACAGGAGTGTGTGTGAATATACTTACATCAGACTAAGTAGTCTTCATGTAAAAAACTCACAACATATACATTTTGTGGTGAAAAAAGGATCAATTTCTGAAAAAGATAACATTTAACATGAACATGTACTCAATATCAGCATATCCAAGTATAGGAAGCAAACAGCAGAACTGATAGGAGAATTAGTAGTATAATAATCAAAGAAAATTTCAGTACTATCCTTTCAATATTAGTGACAGCAGCTAGACAGTTCAATAAAAAAGTTTCAATAATTCTATAAACCAAATAGACTGAACACATTCACAGATCATTCTACCTGACAATGGCAGAATGCACAATTTCTCAAGTGCAGATGGGATGTTCTTAAGGAGAGTTAGCATTAAGTCACAAAACAAGTGTCAATAAATTTAAGAACTCTGAAATCATACCAAGTATGTTTTTTTAAAAAAAACTAGAAATAAATAGAAGAGGAAATGGAAAATTCACAAGTATGTGGAAGTTAAACATAACATTTAAAAATCATTTATACTATACAGTATAATGTTTGATACATGTATATATTTTATAGTGGTTAAGTCAATCTAGATAACATATTCACAACCTTAAATACTTTTTTTTTTTTTTTTTTTTTTGAGACAGGGTCTCACTATGTAGTTCGGGCTAGCCTTGAACTCACTTTGTAGCCCAGGCTGGTCTCGAACTCACAAAGATCCACCTGCCTCAGCCTCCCGAGTGCTGGGATTATAGGTGTGCACCACCACGCCTGGCCTTTAAATATTTTTTGTGAAGCAAAAATGTTTAAAATCTACTCTTAGAAATTTTCAGGAAAACAATATTTCCATAAATTTTTAGATTCTACATATAAGTAAAATTATACAGTATTTATTCTTCTACATCATGTTGTTTCATTTAGCAAAAGATGCATGTTGTCACAAATAAGATTTCCTTCCTTCTTAAGGATGAATGGTATTCTCTTGTGTACATAAACTACATTTTATTCATTATCCATTGATGAACACTTAGGTTGATTCCTCATCTTTGTTTTCTGAATAATCCTGCAATTAACATGAGACAGCACATACCTCTGAACTGCTGGATCATAGTCCTATGTTTAGGTTTTTAAAGCGCCTCTATACTGTTTTTCATAATAGCTATACCAGTTTACATTCCTACCAGTAATGTTTGAAAATATCCTTTCCTTCCCATCCTTGCCAACACTAGTTATCTTTTGTCTTTATGATAGTAGCCTTTCTTACTGAAGTAAGGCTTTATCTTATTGTCATTTTAATTTGCATTTCCCTGATGATTAGTGATGTTGAGCATCTTTTTATATACCTGTTTTTCATTTGTGTCTCATCTTCTAGGAAATGCCTATTCAAGGACTTTTGTTCATTTTCAAGTGGATTGTTTTGTTTGCTATTTTAGCTGTATTTCTTATGTATCTTGTTGTCCTTCCTACACTATCTATAATCACTTATTTTCAGTTTTCATGGGAATGCAAACTTGAAAACAAATTGAAATAAAAATATATGAAACTTTGATCTTGTGGTCTGATATTTTTAGCTATGATCTGGTTTACTGAAGCCCCTCATTGAGGAAATGCGATTAATTTAATGGTTCATAATATTAGTGATCTTGATGTTGGCGATTATTTTTTCTAAGACTTTTTTTTAGAGCAGTTTTAAGTTCACAGAAAAATTGAAAGAAGGTAGGAAGATAACCTACTTGTCACCTGTCCTCCGACATTCACAGCTTCTATCTACCGCTAATATATCCCCCACCAGAGTGATACAGTGGCATAATTTACAGACTTACATTGACACATCAATATCCCTGAAAGTCTACAGAGTATATTAGGGCTCACTCTTGGTTGCTGAGTAGTGTAGAAGTTTGTACAAATGTGTAATATCATGTGTCCACCATTGTGATGTCAGAATGTTTTTCCTGACCTAAAAATCTTCAGTAGTTTGCCTGGTCTCTGACCGTCAATTCTGGGCAAACTCTTATCTTTTTGAAACAGATGATCTTTGCTTTTTAAAATAGATATACCTTAAATTGGGAGTGTCAGTGAGAATCTGTTATACCAGGTCTTTGAGAGGCTGAGTCAGAGAATTTAATATTCAAACCCAGCCTGGGCAATTTAGTGACTTGGTGAGGCCCTGTTTCAAAATAAAAAGTTAAAATGTGCTACTAACAAAGCTCAGTGGTAAGGTCTTGGGTTCAGTGCCCAGCATAGTAGAAACAAACAAACAAACAAATAAAAAACATATAATTTAAAATGCAATATTATATGGATATACAATTGTAAAATATGTGTGTATAAAATTACATGTCTAAATACATAAATATAGACAGTTTTTCCCAGGGGCAGTAAGGAAGGAGAAGTAAAAGAACAAATAGAGCTGAGTCTGAAATTAGAAGTATATAGTCTTCTCTTTCCCTTGAATGGAGATGGAAGAAAAGTGATGGTTTGGTGGCTGGGAAAGGAAGGAGAAGAAAAAGCTTCATTAGCGCTTTTTGTCTCAACTTTCAGCATTTCTTCCAAGAGTGTTCACTACCTCTTGACTCCAGGAGTGGCAGTGTAGTGCAGCAGATGTTGGCCCTGGGTCCTTGGCAGATGTAACTCTTTTTCTTGGGCTTTATTTATTCATTTATTTATTTATTTATTTTTTGGGGGGGTCTTTTTTGAGACAGGGTCTCACTATGCAGTTCAGGCTGGCCTTGAGTTCGCTTTATAGCCCACGCCAGTCTCGAACTCGCAACGATCCTCCTGTCTCAGCCTCCCGAGTGCTGGGATTACAGGCGTGCACCATCATGCCTGGCCAGATATAACTCTGGTCCTGTGCTTATCTGATCAGCCAGCTAATGCATTTGAGAGCAGTTCCCAAACCTAGTTTCCTCATATGTAACATGAAGATTTACCAAATTTAAATTAATTTCCTAGACTCCCATCACAGTTTCAATTTCATACATATAGTTCCCTTTTGGCTGTAATCTGATTTTGGCTTTATAAATATGGTCTGGAAACTTCTCAGGTCTATCCCAGACTGAGTCTTTCATCTTTTTTCAGTGCTCTAAAACTCAGGAAGACTTTTCCACTTGTGGAATGCAAGTTTGGTCAGAGGAAGGAGCAAATCCATGATGAGCTGCTTTTAGTAGTGATACTCCATTCCCTCTCAGACTGAAGGTGTTCATGTGATAGATAGTATATCCCACTGGAAGCAGGAATGAAGTCAAAAGAGGATTCTCTGATTTGCAGACTTTCTCTTTTTCTTGTGATGTGATTTGTTACTATCCATCAATGGTCTCTCTGCAGACATGAAACCAATTATTTTTCAGAATGTTTCTTGACCTCTAGGGCAGGGAGAGCTACCATATATGAGAGTTTTGCAGAAATTCAGAGCTCTGATTTCATGTATTATAAAGTCACCATTAAACAATGCCACATGCTTGTCAAACACATATGGTAAGGCAGACATTTTGCAGGATGCTCTCCCATATATTTAACCCTTATTTTAGTTACCAAATTTCGTGGTCATTAATTCTCATTTTTCACTGAAGGTTCCCCAAACATTCTAATTTTCAGACCTGTGGCAGATCCTATATACCCTGTTTCCATCTTCCGCATCATTAATCTAGCCTTTTCCTTACTACACCTCTGATGTTCTCCAGTTCTTCTACCTCTAAGACACTTCTGAGAATTCTTCTGTACTTTCAGTTTTATTTGATGGTTTGACATACAAGCACATTTTCTCTAGGAAAGGTTTTAAGTCTTGAGGACTATAGGAATGGGAACCTCCTATTTTTTAGGTTACAACTTTTATGTAAGAGCTGTCCTGGTAGAGCATGTTATTGACCCCAGAAAAAGATAGCATCAATACACCAAATAGATGATTTAGAAATCTATCCAGTAACTGTCATAGAATACTTTTATATTTTTCCCCCTTGAGACTGAAATAATTGCATTTCTGTAAACTTTGATAATTTTTTCATTAAGTAGAAAGCATAAATTAAAAGGATATGGATTTAGTGTGTGGGTTGGATTTCATTAGCATGAATGTAATTTGAGTTTTCTAGTGATAGTCTTTTGAGAAAACCTATTTGTTCATTAAATGTAGCTCAAACAATTGTATTTTTTACTGTCATCAGGTATAAATGATGATGATAATACCTAACAATTATTATGTTGTTTTTATAGCAATCAAATGTTTCATAATTACAATCTGATTTAAATATAATCTCTGTTCCCCAAAACTTACACTGAATAATTTATGGAGAAAACATAACAGATGTAATTATAAAGGAACTATTAATTGGCATTCTGTGGGAATTTAAAAATCAGAAAGAAAGGTCAGTGTAGGTTGTATAAATTTCATTAAATGCGAATCAGCCTACTCTTACTTCTGGGTTGGAAGAAGAAATGTGCTAAACTTTCCTATACTAAAGACCACAAGACTGTTATTTTAGCTATTATCTTTGATTTATAAAAGTGGCATGGTTATTCATGGGCTTTCCAGATGCAGAATGTGCATGTACCTAATTATTGTTGATTGATTGATTCACTTGAAAAAACAGAGACATGCAATTATGGGATAAAATCACTACTAGGAGAAACACAGAATAATAAATTTGCCTCTTGTTCTTAGGAACAAACAGATAAATAGTTCCACTTGCATTAGGTTCTTCTGTTTCTCTTCAACACCTCCTTGATGACCAATTCTCCCCAAAGAATCACCTAAAGATCTTGTAATATGTTACATTTTCTTTGAGTTTCTTAACTGCAAAGCCTCATTACCTCAAGTTATACCATTCATTCCTTATGGGAAATATGGGCAACACAAGGACAATTAAGACTCAGATTTATTTCAATTTTGCATTAGGAAAAAAAGAGAATTCCTTGCTGATCTCTTTTTGCTTGATCTTCATACTGTTACTAAGCTGCTGTCTAGTATGTTTATAATACAGCAATCACACAATTTACTATAGCTCAAGAGTCCAGAGAAACATAAAAAGAACTCAAATATGTCATTCTGAGTATATATTTGTTATATAACCTAATGTAATGCTTATGTGTCCATTAAATGTCTTAAGAAAGTACAATATTTAAATGAAAAATGTATTACATGGAAATTCACTCCTTTTTAAAGAGCCTTGGATTGGGGACCAAGCTTTTAACACATGAGTCTCTGGGGAGCATTTCAGATACAAACTACATCACATACCTTATATTTTTTATTCTTTATTGTGAGATTATTACAATTAAATGACATAAATGCTGTATTAGTTATGATGGGGTAGCATACTTCAGTAATGAATAACCTTCAAATCTCAATCTCTCTCAGCAAAAATATTGTTATATTATTATTAACTAAAGTTCATAGTTTATATTTGGCTCTACTTTTTATGGTATATGTCATGTGGGTTTTGTCAAATATTTAATGGCTTATATTCATCATTAGAGTACCATACAAAATAATTTCACTGCCCTAAATGCCCCCTATGTTCCCCTTATTCTTGCTTCTTTTGCCCTAACTCTTGGATGTCACTAATCTTTTATGTGATTAGTGTGTCTAATCACACTAATTAGTGTGTCTAATCACACTACTCTGTGTGTCTCTAATTTCACCTTTATAGCTGAAATTATATATATATTATCCCTTTTAGTTTGTCTTCTTTCATTTAGTGATACACATTTAAGATTTCTTCCTGTCTTTTTATGGCTTGAGAGCTCTATTATTGAATGCTATTCAGTTGTCTAGGTGTATCAATTTTCTGTTCATTCTCCTACTGAATAATATCTTGTTGCTCTTAAGTTTTAACAGTTATGATTAAAGTCACTATAAACATTTGCATGGTGATTCTTATGGAATTGTACTCTCTCAACTCCTTTGAGTAAATGCCAAGGAAAATGACTCCTACATCGTAGGAAGAGTAAAACCTCAAAAAGCAAAAATGGTTTTTGCTCAAGTTACGTGTTCATCTTGAGTTAGATGTGGGCTCTGCTCTGTGTTATTCTGACTTGGAGACTCAGGCTTATTAAGTATCTCTCTGCTTCACATGACTTCTGTGATCAACATAGCAGAAGAAGTGAGGAAAGAACTCTAGAGTGTGTGACACCAGCATTTCAGTGCTGTACCCTGGGGATAACCCATATCACTCAGGCTCACTGACTTTATGCTGTGGCCTCACAAAAGGCAGCCAGAAAATACAGCTTTCCAGCTGTTCAGAAGAAATGAATAACTGGATGTTGGTGAGTAGCAGTAGTAACTGGATGTTGGTGAATAACTTCCCATATGTTCATCAAATATTTTGTTTGTTGTCCTATTCATATGTGAAGTACCCTCATGTCTTTCTGAGGGTCACATTTAGTCATGGTGTCAAGGATGAATATGTCTGGAGATTTAATGTACAACATCGCCAGTATGGGTAATAATTATAACATATTTTGCACTTGAATTTGCTAAGGGAGTAAATTTTAAGTCCTCATCACACACACAAAGGATAGTTAGAGAATTCATAGAAATGTTAATTGGCTTGATGATGATAATCACTTCACACACACACACACACACACACACACACACACACACACATATATATATATATCCTACCATCATAGCATTATCCTTAAAGTCAAGAATGTTTGGAGGTTGAATTATACCTTCCAGGCAGTGGTGGGGTAATGGTGATAGCCTATACTCGAGATGTGGGGTACATCTGGAGACAAAGGTTCTTATTAATCCAACAATCCCTGGGCCCCAGTTACTCAAAAAAATAATGGCCTATTTTACTTAGGCCATATATCCAGCACTGGATGGCTGAGAGGACCTGCACTCTGCTGTCCTCACTTAGGGACTTAGGCTTTGGCTGAAAGAGTCAAGCGAATATTCATCAACCTACTAACAAAGCACTTTGCTCATACAATGTACTGGCACAACTAACTACATGTTACCATCAAACCACAAGAGGAATGTGAAGTTTAGTTTTGGGTGCTAAGAGAGTGTTTTAGCTCTGGCTGCTATAACAAGTACTATGGACTAGGTTGCTATATTAGTCACTTTCTTTGTCACTGCAACAAAATATCTTACACCTGAAACTTATAAGAGGAGTGTATATTTTGGATCACAGTTTGAGAAATTTCAGTCCATGGTTGGCAGCTCAAAAATGCTAATAGCATGGTGGAAGGGCCTGCTGTGGAGGAGAGCTGCTCACATGATGGTGGCCAGGAAGTGGAGAGTGAAGGGAGGAGCCAAGAAGGGAGAGAGGCCCTTCCAGGGAGACAGGCCCTTCCAGGTGATGCACTCAGCCACCTACCTGTTAGAACCAGGCCTCAGAGGAGATGCTGACTCAAAAGGCCCACAAACATGCTAACGCCAGTGTTCGCATTTGGGCCCTCCCTGCACATGCCATGTGATGCATGAGGTATTAGAGCAGATGGTCTACAAACTGCTGAAACCATCATTCCCCTCTGGGCTCTCTGGTTCACTTCTGGGCTGTGCACATGCCCTGACCTCCTGGAAGTCACAGAAACAGGTGGTCTGTAATCACTGCCAGTGCAGCCCACGTCTGGCTCCTGTGTGCACCATGAGTGGCCTGTGGCCACAGAATCAGGTGGTCCATGATCTGCTGGCATTATGGATCACAGCTGAACACCAAGAGAACCAGGTATTCCCCATCTACTTCCTGGGAACAGAGCAGGCAACCCACTGCTCTGCTGCCATTACGGTCTGTATCTTCACCCTCCATGCACCCAGTGCAGACAGGAGATTCTGAGTCAAAAGGCCCATGAACTTGTGTTTGGGCCCTTCCTGCACATGCCCTGCACCACCTGAGGTACTCAAGCCAGTGGTCCATGAACTGTTGACACCATGGTTCACATCTGGTCTTTGCACATGTCCTGAACTCCTGCAGGTCACAGAAAAAGGTGGTACAAAATCACTGCCAGTTCAGCCTGTGTCTGGCTCCTACATGCACACCAAGCTACCTGGAGACATAGAATCAGGTAGTCCATGAACTGCTGAGCCTGCTGTTCATGTCTGGGCTCTGCTTGCGCCCTGAACTGCCTGGGGACACAGAACCAAATGTTGCATGATCACACCACCAGTGCAGACCACTTCTGGGTCATACTCATGCCCTGAGCTGTCAGGGACAGTGGATCAGAGGGTCTGTGACATCACAGTTCAAGTCTGAGACTTGGGAGAACTAGGTACACTTCACCAACTGCTGGAAGACCCCAGACTAAGCAGCACACTTCAGTGACCACTGAGGGGCAAGTCTGTCCACCAGGAAAACTAGGGATGCTAGTGACCTTTGTTGAGCTTCCAGGGAAAAGGGAGACTGAGCACTCTGCTCCAGCATCAAACATGACAAGATGAAGGACTAAAATGCATTCTGAAAAATCCACCTCACCCAGAACAAGTCCAGGAGACATCAACATAGGAGAATTTGGTAAACACACACCTAAAATGGCTGAAATGATTGCAATGGAAGTAAAGGAACAACTCCATCAGACCGTAGAAGACATCAGGTCAGAAATAATCTCTCAGACAAAAAATGAAATGACAACAATAATGAAAGAATTGCTCAGGCCATCTAAAGAAGACATACATAAAAAAATAGATGAGCATAGGAAATTGATGGAAATGTTACATGAACAATATAGGAAGGAAATAGAATGCATGAAACAGATTCAAAGAGATATCCAGGAAATCAAAACTTTCTTTGAAAACTGGAAAAACCTCTTGAATGAAGCAAAAAGTAGAATTTCAGATCTTGAAGACAGCATGGCAGCTAACTATCGTGAAAGAAAGGATCTCTTAAAGTCAACAAAGAACTAGGACAAGTCAATTCAACAGCTGCAAGATGAGGCAAAGAGAAATAATGTAAGACTATTAGGAGTCAATGAATCAGCAGGAAGCAAAACAAATGACATAAAGAGACTATTTGCAAAAATAATAGCAGAAAATTTCCCAAGCATGGAAAAAGAATCTGATGTACAGATAAATAAGGCATATAGAACTCTAACTAGCCATAACCAAAATAATACTACACCCAGATATATAATAATCAAGATCCCAGATATCCAGAAAAGGAACAGAATATTAAAAGCTGCTAGAGAAAAGAAACAGATCACCTATAGAGGAAAGCCCATCAGAATCACAGCAGATTTCCCAACATAAACCATCCAAACAAGAAGAGCTTGGAGCAAAGAATTACAGGTCCCGAGACAAAACAGCTTCCAACCAAGACTGATGTATCCTGCAAAACTGTCCTTCAAATTTAATGGAGAAATAAAATATTTCCACAGCAAAGAACAACTGAAGAACTTCATGAGTGCCAAACCAACCCTACAAAGAACCTAAAGGATATTATGGGCAGAGAAAAAAGTGACCACAATTTCAAGGGCAACAATAGAAAGGAACCTGTAAGCAGAGCAAGCAATTAAACAGACAGCAAAAGTAGGAAACCAATAGCAAGTTAATAACATGGCAAAGATAAGCCAACACATATCAGTTTTAAACAGTAATGTAAATGGTCTGAATTCACCAGTCAAAAGAAACAGACTGGCAGAGTGGACTAAGAAACAAAATCCAACAATATGCTATAGGAACCACAAGAACAACATTTTCCTCAAAAGGAAATCCATAGACTGAAAGTCAAATGATGGCAAACAATTCCCTATGCAACAGGATCCCAGAAAAAAGAAGTGGTAGCTATTATGTTTGCAGCCAACATAAACTTCAAACCGAAAAAAATCAAAAGAGATAAAGAAGATCACTACATACTTGTTAAGGCAAAACTACACAAGGAAGAGATCACAATCATAAACAGGTATGCACCAAATATTGGAGCACCAAACTATATAAGACAAATATTAACAGACATGAAACACCAAATAATTAATAACACTATTGTAATAAGGGACCAAACCACCCCTTTAACACAAAGAGATAGGTTAACTGGACAAAAACTCAGCAAAGAAATAGCAGATCTGAACCAAATCTCCAACAAATGGACTTAGTAGATGCATACAGAGTGCTCCACTGCACAACATCAGAATACACATTTTTCTCAGCTGCACATGGGACTTTCTCTAAAATAGACCACATTCTAGCCCATAAAGCACACCTAACTAAATGCAAAAGAATTGAAATTATCCCATGCATATTATCTGACCACAGTGCAATGAAATTGGAAATTAATGACAAAAGGAACTCCGAAGCTCCATAAACACTTGGAAATTAAATAATAACCTCCTGAACATCCAATGGGTTACAGAAGAAATTAAAGAAGGTATTTAAAAAACCTTCAATCAAATGAAAATGTCAATATAACTTACCAGAATCTGTGGGATGTGTTGAAAGTAGTTTCAGAGGGAAATTTATAGCAGTGAACTCACACATGAGGAAAACAGAAAGGGAACAAATAAATAACCTAATGCTGTACTTCAAACTTTTAGAAAAAGAAGCACAAGTCCAAAGCCCAAATAAAGGAGATTATAAAGATCAAGGCAGAAATTAATGCAACTGAGATGAAGAAATCACTACAAAAAATAAATGAATCAAAGAGTTGGTTCTTTGAAAGAATAAATAAAATTGATAAACCCTAGTTAACGTTATCAAAAAAAGAAAAGAAAAAGCTCACATGTATGCAATAAGGAATGAAAAGGATGAAATCATTACAGATCCTACAGAAATTCAAAAGATCATTAATACCTACTTTGAAAATCTTTACTCCCACAGGATAGAAAACTCAGAAGAAATGGACAGATTCCTAGATATGTACTAGTTACCTAAGCTCAATCAAGATAATCAATATAAAAATCCTGAACATCTGAATATCAATTAATGAGATTGAAAACATCATTAAAGACTTACTAACAAAGAAAAGCCCAGGCCCTGATGGGTTCACAGTAGAATTCCACAAAAAATTCAGGGAAGATTTAATGCCAACACTCCTCAAACTCTTCAATGAAATTAAAAAGGAGGCAATTATCCTTAACTCATTTCTGGAGGTAAGTATTATATTGTTACAAAAATCAGAGAAAGATCCAACCAACAACACATAGTACTACAGGCCAGTCTCCCTAATGAACATATATGCAAAGATACTCAATAAAATACTAGCAAATAGAATGCAGCAAATCATCAAGAAAATCATACACCATGACCAAGTGGGATTCATCTCAGTAATGCAGGGATGGTCCAATATTCACAAATCAATACATGTTGTACACCATATCAATAAAACCAAAGACAAAAACCACATGATCATCTCAATAGATGCAGAAAAAGCTTTTGACAAAGTCCAACACACACTCATGATAGAAACCCTGAAGAAATTAGGAATAGATGATCTTTACCTCAACGTGATCTAAGCTATCTATGACAAACCAATGACCAACATTATACTAAATGAACAAAAACTAAAAGCTTTCCCTTGAAAATCAGGAATAAGACAAGGATGTCCCCTGTCACCACTCCTATTCAACATAGCTCTGGAAGCATTAGCCAGAGAAATTAGACAAGAGAGAGAAATCAAATGAATAAGGATAGGAAAGGAAGAAGTGAAATTATCACTATTTGCAGATGACATGCTACTTTACATGGATGACCCCAAAAACTCCACCAGAAGACTCCTTGAATTAATCAGCAAATTCAGTGGTGTAGCTGGATACAAAGTCAACAGTCAAAAATCAATAGTATTCCTATACACAAACAACAAACAGACTTAGAGAGGAACTAAGGAAAGTATACCTTTCACCATAGCCTCCAAAAAAAGGAAATATTTAGGAATCAATCTAACAAAAGAAGTAAAAGATCTATTCAGTGAAACTACAACACTCTGAAAAAAGAGATCGAAGAGGATTTCAGTAAAAGGAAAAATATCCCTTGCTCATGTATAGGAAGAACCAACATTGTGAAAATGGCCATACTACCGAAATTGTTGTACAGATTCAATGCAATTCCCATTAAAATCCCATTAACATACCTCACAGAGCTAGATAAAACATTCCTAAAATTCACCTGGAACCAGAAGAGACCCAGAATAACAAAAGCAATCTTGGGCAACAAAGACAAGTCAGGTGGAATCACAATCTCTCACCTGAAATTATATTACAAAGCTACTGTAATAAAATCAACATGGTAGTGGCTGAAAAATAGACCTGAGAATCAGTGGAACAGACTAGAAGAGACAGCCACAACCACAACCACACTCAGCCACCTAATCTTTGACAAAGGGGCTAAAGAAGCTCACTGGAATTAAGAGAGCCTCTTTAACTAATGGTGCTGGAAAAATTGGCTTGCCACTTGCTGAAGACTGAATATAGATGCGAATCTATCACCATGCACCAAACTCAAGTCAAAATGGATCACAGATTTCAGTATTAAAACAGAAACACTAAATCTATTGGAAGAGTAAGTGGGTAAAAATCTTGAAGATATAGAGGTAGGCAGAAAGTTCATTTACAAAAACCAAACCACACGGGAAATAGTTCAAAGAATCATCAACTGGGATCTCATCTCACTGAAATGTTTTTACACATCTAGAGAACTCACCAGCAGAGTAAAAAGTAAACCTACAAATTGGGAAAAAATTTTAGCTGGCTGTCCATTGGAAGAAGGTCTTCTATCTAGAACATATAAAGAATTAAAAAAATCAATCACCCCAAATTCAAAGACCCAAACCTGAAATGGGCATCTGAGAAAAATACACACTTCTCCGGAAAGAAATACAAATCAGAAATAAATACACGAGAGAATGTTCAACACCATTAGTCATTTGAGAAATACAAATTAAAAAAACATTGAGATTTCATCTCACCCCAGTAAGAATGGCTAGCATTAAGAAATCAACCAATAACAAATGCTGGCAAGGCTGTGGAGAAATAGGAACTCTTCTCCACTGCTGGTGGGAATGCAGACTTGTGAAACCACTGTGGAAATCAGTTTGGAGATTCCTCAGAAAACTAGGTCTAGAGGTCCCATTCAACCCAGCTATTCCCCTCTGGGTATTTTCCCAGAAGGTCTGAAGACATCATATCACAGTAATATATATGCACCCATGTTTATAGCAGTGCAATTTGTAATAGCTAAATTCTGGAAGCAACCCAAACGTCCATCCACTGAGGAATGGATTTTAAAAATTGTGGCATTTTCATAGAATGGAATATTACTCAGTTATAAAGAAAGACAGACTCGAGGCTTTTATAGGTAAATGTTCACAACCAGAAACCATACTCATGAGTGAAATAAATCAGACCTACATGTGTAAGAAATATATTGTCTCACTAGTGTAAGAACCTGAAAGAGTGCATAAAAATTAGGAGGTATGATAGATATTGTGAAATGAAAGGAAACTGCTCAAAAGTAAAGAGCAACTGGGATGAGAGAATAGAGAAAAGAAAGAAGGGAAATTATGTATATATGTATATACAGGATAGATACTACTTCCTTTTATTGCTTTATTGAAAGGGACAGCTAATGATTAATTATTTGATCAATTTTGCATATCTATATTTGTTTTCCTGAGTAACCACTTTGAAGATATCAATATGTAATACAACAACCATTTTAATTTCCTGTCACCTTGTCTGAAATTCAGTATTGCTTGTATTGTTCTTGTGTTATTCTGTAAATGTATGTGTGTTTGTTAATGAGTTTGTGTTCTTTTATTTTTTTTAAAAAAAAGAAGAACCAGGCCTCAGCTCTCAAAAATACACATAGTCACTGAACTCCTCTGTGGATTATCCACGGACAAATTGCATGATCAATCTCTTTTCATAAACCCTGCCTCTGAAAGCATGAGGAATTTGGAGAACTTCTCAGTGTGAAACATAACAGTTGCCTAAACAGGTAAAACATTTATTTCTTACAATTCCAGAGGCAGGAGATGCAAGATCAAGGAGCCAATGTGGTTATGTTCCAGTGAGGTCCTGTTTCCTGGTTTGTTTTTTGTTTTTGTTTTTTTTTTTTACAGTATCCTTACATGGCAGAGAGAGAACAAGCTTATATGTCCCTTTTTATAAGGGCACTAGTTTCATTAATGAGGGCTCCACCCTTATGAAATAATCACCTCCAAAAGGGCCTACTTCTTAATGCTATCACATTGAAAGTTATTATGTAATGTGTGAGGAATTCTCTGAGGAAAGGATGGTTGACCTAAGGGTTGTGGGAAAAGTAATTGTAAATACATGAAGCTCATCTCCAAGTCCACCTCATTCAGTTACTATGTGATAGAGGTAGGACTGGAACCCAACCTGCTAAGTTCAACTTTCATGCTTATTTCTTATCACTGGGCACCTGGGATCAATGTACCAAAGAGAGAGTTAGAAAATACTGTGCAGTATGGTTGAAGACTTTGAATAATAAGATATTAAATAAGATAAATATAAGCAACTCCCCCCAACAATGCCTTTGGCAAATGAATGTTCCTTTTCTCTGTTTTTCCTTCCCCTTAGGGATTTCTAACCCCTCCATCTTCTTAGCTTCCGCCCTTTGATCTAAAATAAATTTTCATATAAGAACATTTGATTTTTTTCTCTTCAAACTATTTATAACCTACTTAACATTGATTTATCATCCTACAGTCTTCAGATTAATTCCAGGCATAAGCCAAGAGACAGTCATCTTCTTTATGATTTCTGCGGAGACTTATTTGCCTCGTTTAAAGATCCAGTTTCAATTTCACTTCTTTGAACCTCATGCCTTCATATATTTCTTTAGGCTAATTGCTCTGTCCTGGATGATAGCACACTTTCTCCTGCTTGAAATCATCTCTTTTGGAGTCATGGATGCAAAGATGTACAGTCATTTGCTCAGCATTACATTACCAGTTGGTCAAAGAGCTGCAGTTGGGAGCCAGATTTACTGAGCTCTCATCTGAGGATGATAAGGCTCAGTGTCACTGTTCCTCTAAGTCAGGAATACCTCCCAGTAAAGACTTGCCTTGCTTTGTGCTGAGAATCACAGACTTAGCAGAGTTTGATTTGCTGTGAAGAGATTCCTTGTTCTGATTTATTTCATCTTTCTAGGTTTTCAAACAGAGCTTCTGACTGTTTCTCTCAGCCTTGTCCTCAAGCAGTAATGAACTCTTGGTACCATCATCTTTAGTTTTTTCTAAATCTTTTGGTTTAAAAAAACCCCTATGTGGAGTTTTATTGTACTTTGTGGTGTCTACTGACTCCCTCTGGGACTTTTCTCTAGTTGTCTTGTGCCTTGCTGTATCAGTTACTGCTTACTAGAACAGATATAACATAAGATGTACAAATATATAAGACTTTACAAGACTGGCTTATAATGGCCACCTATAGAGTCAGATATGGAAGCATGCTGGGAGTCAGTCTGCACATTGGAGAATGAAAGATTCAGGTGAAGATCTGGAACTCATTAGAGCTCCCTGCAGTGATCTCACTGGCAGTGTCCCATTCCAGTCTATATCAGGAGGTGAGTGGGTCTTAATGTAAAGCTGAAGAGTCTACATCAGAAGGCTAAAGGATCTGTGTCAGAAGCTGAAGAGTCTGCACTGGAAGTCAGGAGATGACATCCAAAGTGAAGGTGACAACTGGAGCTCCTCTGAAAAAAGAGAAGTGGATCCATCCTTCTTTTTTTCCCCTTTACATCATCCAGGTGACAAACTGCCCTAGGGTGGATCTTCTACACCGTAGTGTGTGGAGTTACTGAGCCAATTTGATTGAGTTTCTCTTACTCAAGTTGACACTAGTAATCAACCATCACACTTGAAATTTTCTTTTTTTCTTATGTAGACCTTAGTCTTCCTAAAGAATAATGCAACTTGGATTGATTAATTGCTTTTGTCCTTGAGGTAAGGCAAGTACTACTTTTTGTCTTGGAGATGTTTATATTATACCTAGCATTGACAAAAAGTTTCTGAAAAGAGTTGATTTACTTTTATCTTTATTATTTGGAGAACATTAATGTAAGATTTTTTATATTTCAAGTTATAATTGAGAATTAGATTAAGATAATATATTCCAGTCCATAGAACTGCCCTTATATATAGAACATAGAAATCAGTGATTCAGCACATGTAGTAGAACACCTGTGTATATATCTTGCTTCCATTAACTACTAGTTATCTTGGGCAAGTTACTTGAATACCTAAGCCTCAGCTTCCTTGTTTATAAAGTGGGCATGAAAATGACAAAGCACATCACTGAATTCTGAATTGTTCTATTATTTTATGAGACTGGAAATGTAGAAAATTTAACATGGTTCCTGTTAATAAGATGTGCTGTTTAACATGCGCCACCTGCAGGTATTATGTCTTAGGGACACTATTGCTCATAGTTGTAAGGATCGGTAGGGTTCTTGCTGTGCCCCGGGAAGGAATGGTGGTGAGAATGAGGGAAAAAATAGACAAGAGACAAAAAGCTGGGATTAAGTGGAGGTTCTCTCTCTTGAGCAGAGAAGGGGAACTGCCCAAGAACAGTAGAGTGTTTATTTACACCCTCAAGTGGTTGGTTAATTTCCACCTTGCTGTCCAGCAATCAGTTAACAAGCTACAATGGCTAGCTTACCTGCTTTGAGGAGCTCCCATATTCTCGGGCCTCTTGTGTTCTCAGGCTGGCTTCCTCCTGCACATGTAATTATTTTCCAGCTTCGGTAGCTCCCAACAATAGTTAACATGTAGCTTTCCTAAAATGTCCACAATTTAGCCATGATAAAACTGTACTTGAATTACCTGCAGAGGGTATAAAACTGGTGAATTTCAGAGTTGGGCTTTACATTCAGATCTGTCTGAATCTAGAGATTCTATCACTTTCCTCTATGCCATGTGCCTCAAGAGTGCTGCTAACTGTTCATTTTATAATGCTGCAAAATGGGTTCTTTCAGGGGCTCCTGAGAAGTATATGTCTTGTCTTGGCTTTTACTAGATTCCCTGAGTAATTGGATGGTTCTACATGGGACTTTTCATATCAGCTCCTACAGGATCATTTTCTCTTATTCTGTGCTCCTATATTCGTTATATTCCAACTTTAGTTTCTTGTCTGCAAGTTTTCCTGTTCTATGTTTTCCTGCATCCAAAACAATTATTTTGAAGATAGCCTATCACATACATTTCTTTCCATATATGTACCCATCAGTGTTTTACTAGAGAGATAGCTATAACACAAAATATGCATGTGCAGAAGAAAATATAAGATTGGCTTATGATAGTCACCCACAGAGATGGATGAGAAAGAGTGCAGAGGGTGTATGCACACTTGAGATGGAAGATTTCATTCCAAGGTCTGGAGCTCATGTCAGTGTCCCTTGCAAGTCTGTGTCAGGAGGTCAATGTGTCTGTAATGGAAGGCTGAAGAGTCTACGACAGAAGCCAAAGAGTCTATGATGGAAGCCTAAGAGTCTGTGCTGGAATCCAGAAAATGACGTCCAAACTGAAGGTGAAGACCAGAGCTCCTCAAAGAACAGAAGCAGTTCCATACTTCCTCATTTCCCCTTTATTTTGCTTAGTCAATGAGCCACCCTGGTGTGGATTTTCTATACCATAGGGTGTGGAATTGCTGAGCCAATTTAGTTAAAACTCTAAGCTTCTCAAATTAAGAATGGCTGTTATTAAGAAAACAACTAATATGCTGGCATGGCTATGGGAAAAAAGGAAGACTTCTCCACTGTTGGTGGGAGTGTTGACTGGAGCAACCACTGTGAAATAAGTGTGGAGATCACTCATAAACTAGAACTAGTGGTCCCATTTGAACCAGCTATTCCCTTTCTCAGTGTCTTCCCAGAAGAATTAAAAGCATCATACCAGAGTGATAGAAGCAACCAAAATGCTCCTCAACCAATGAATGGGTAATATGGATTTTCTTAATACAGTGGAGTATTACTCAGCCATAAAGAAAGATAAACTTAAGACATTTATAGCTAAATGGATAGATCTTGAGACCATAGTCACAAGTAAAACAAACTGGACACACATGTGTAAATATCACATTATCTCTGTGGTGTGAGAAACTGAAAAGGTAAATAAAAAATGTACAATAGATATTGTGAAAAAAAGAAGAAAGAATGTTTTCAAAAGGAAAAAGGAACTAGGGTGGGAGGAGATGGAAAGGAAGGAAGGGAAAGAAACATGATAAAAGAAGGATAAAATAAAAAGAAAAATTTGTGAACAGGGAGGGGAAGGGGGTTTGAAAGAAAGGGATGAGGAACAGAAGAGGAATCAACAAAAGAGGAATCAAGATATATCATGCACAGATACAAATCACCATAATAACTGTGGTCATTACATACACCTAAATTATAATAATAAACAAATTAAAAAAATAAACATCAAGTTGACACAGTCAATCAACAACTGCAACATATATTAAATACCCTTTAGTCCAGTCGTGGCAAACATATGGCACACATGCTGCAAAGGGCTGTTTGTATCATTGAAAGCTCTAAAAGTTTTGCCATCACTGTTTTAGGGTTTTCACATATTTTTAACCCTTAAAAATCCATTGTACTATTCCCATCTCATTGGCAAGAAAGTTGTACCAGGTTGTAGCTGTGTTATGGTTGATACACTGTGTAAACTTGGGGGGTCTAGAGGTTTGGCTAACTGACTCAGCAGGAAGCCAGGGTGCTTACTTTGTATACATCCTGAGCCTGTGGAAGAGGAGGACATGGAAATTGTGTGAGAGCTACATGCCCCTTAGGTGGGGGTAGCCTGTTTACAATGGAAGGGAAGGAAAGAATCTGCTTGTCGCCATTTCTCCCCTTTGCTCTGGTTGTTTGCTGTTCGGCTGCATTCCTGCCTTTGCTCTTGTTGCTTTGTTATCTTCTGCCTCAGAGCCAGCCAAGTATGGACTGAAACCTCCACAAACTGTAAGCTAAATAAACCTTTCCTTCCTTCATTTTGGGCGTTGGGTATTTTGTCTCAACAATGAGAGAGAAGTAACTAAGACAAGCTGGGAAACAGAAGAGTTACACTAGGGATCAACTGAGCAATTGCAACCAGGATTGAAAATTCAGGCAGTGGGAATATGGGATTGGTGGTCTCAGAGGCTTGAAGGCCATGAGGATTCCTTAATATTTGGAATGTGAGACACACTGAAATGGTTATTTAATACCTCGCCAGGTCATCTGAAATGAAGTCCCTGTGAAGATAGCATGGGTGTACCTGGAGGCACTGCCCCAGTACAGCATGAATGCCCAAAGAATGCTAACTGTTAGGCTGGGCTCCAGAGCTCATAGGAAGAGAAATATCACTTGGAGTTTTGTCACTCATTCTCCTACTCTTGTATTGGGTTTGCAAAGTCATGTAGTACCTAATGACATCTTTTTCAGTGATGGACCATGTATATGATGGTGGGCTCATCAGGTAATGGCACTTAGCAGCGTCATAGCTATCTTATCTCTATAATGGCAAAATCACCTAACATACCTTTCTCAGAATGTTATGCAACTGTATACAATTTCATCATAGCTTACAGAGTATTAAAGCAAGATTGTATCTCAAACAGTTAGGATGAGGCTGTGGGTTTGCTTTCTGCTGCAACCTCTGTGAATTCAGGAAACAATAAAGAGCTGGTACCAGTATAGTGAGGGAGATGTGCAGTCAGGGGCTGACAGACGGATCATAGAGGAAAGCATTCTGTATTTGAAAGAGGAAACTATACAATTAATTTGCCTGTCCTCCATAAATGAGACATTAACAGTCACTTTTGAGCCAATTATGGTGGCCATCACATTTTAATAGTGGCAGTTACAGCCAATTTAATTAATAAGGTTTTTTTTGAGTAATTTAAATTTTACTGAATTAAAAACCTTTCTGAGTTGAAAAGAGGAATCCTTTCTAAATCATATTCTCTGCTCTTCAAAAGAAAATCTGTTAATAAACAGATTTCCAACAATAGAAAAATTGTTGTTGTTTGTTTTTAGGTGACAATTTAATTAGATATTTAAAATGAGAAAAGAGAAACATTGCTTGCTATCAAGAGTAGTGATGAACAACTTGTGCTTAAATGTTGGCATTATCTTTCAATTCTCTTTCTCACACGTTCTTCATCTCCAATTTCTTATGCAATTTGATTTTTTTCCTTCTTATTTTCTTTCTCTCCACTGTCTTCATCCCTCATTTCCACGGCTACAGTTTCATTCAGAGCTCTCATAGCCCATTTTCCCTCATCTTTAAAATTCTATTTCTTTACCACACCAACACACCCTACGTAATCAGTTTAAGCTTAAGAAAGAACTGTTTTGTTCTTGGTATTCCTCTTTGTAAAAATCTTTCATATCTTCCTTTTGACCAATTCCACTTTTCTCAGATTTATATCTAAGGTTATACACAAGGCTGTATTTTGGCCCGAGTTGTGTTTTTGATTTGAGTTGACTATCTTGTATTTGAACCCTTTGTTCAAAGGTTTACTTACTGTCTGTTGAATATATATATATATATATATATATATTTATATATGTATGTATAAATAAATATACATATAATTTCTGCAATTCTGTTTACATGATTCAATCTACCTCCAAAATCATTTTTATTAATTTTATTGGTAAATTTTAGATATACATAATGATCACATTCATCAGAGGGAGTTCATACCCGTACATGATATATCTTGATTCTTTTTTTTTCCTCAACCCGTTTCCTCCCTTCAACTTCTCTTTCATCATTTACAAAAATTTTGTTTCCTCTTTTTCCTTCTATTCTTTTTCTTTTCCATTCCTTCCTTCCCTCTCCCCCATCCTCTGTTCTCCTTCCAATTTCAATATTTTTATTCCTATTTTATTTTAGGAATAAAATAATTTTTATTCCTATTTCCTGTGTAGTACTCCAGTAATTATTATACATTTTGGTCGTTATTTACCATTTTAGTGTCTCCCACCAGAAAATAATGTGATATTTAAACACATATGTCCGATTTATTTCACTTAAGAGAATAGATTTCTTTTTAAAATCTTCTTTTCCTTTTCCCTTTCTTCCTTTCACCCTCCCCTTCTTTAGTTCCCCCCTTTTTGAACAATTTCTAAATATTCACAATACATTTTATATGCATTGGTCCTTATTTACACAATCAGTATCTCACATCAGAGTGATAATGTGATATTTACAGGTGTGTTGGGTTATCTCACTTAAGAATATGATGTCAAGGTGCATTCATTTACCTAGATCTGTATCAGTTATTCTTCTTTATGACTGTGTAGTACTCCATTGTATAAAAAAATCCTACATCTTTTTTTATCCATTCCTCAGTTGGTGGGCATTTGGGTTGCTTTCAAGACTTACCTATTACAAATTGCTGTTATAGACAAGGCTGTGCATGTGTCACTGTGATATGATATTTTTAATTCTTCTGGGAAGATATTCAGAGGGGAATAGCTGGGACAAATGGGACCTCTACTCCTAGTGTTTTGAGGAATCTCCACACTGATTTTCACAATGGTTACATCAGTCTGCACTCCCACCAACAGTGGAGAAGAGATCCTTTTCCCCCACAGCCCCTCCAACGTTTGTTATTAATTGTTTTCTTGATGATGGCCATTTTTTCTGGGGTTAGATAGAATCTCAGTGTTTTAATTTGCATTTCTTGAATGACCAATGATGTTGAACATTTTTCATATATTTATTTGCCATTTGTATTTCTTCATGTGAGAAGTACATATTCATCTCAGATGCCCATTTATTGGGCCTTTGAATTTGGGGGGGGTCTGTTTTTTAAGTTCTTTATATGTTCTAGATATTAGTCATTTCAGTCTAAAATCAGGAACAAGAAAAGGATATTCACTATCATCATTCTTATTTAATGTAGTTCTGGAAACATTAACCACAGTAATTAGATAAGAAAAAGAAATAAGGATAGGAAAAGAAAAATTTAAATTATTATTTGCGTATGAGATGACACTCTGTTTAGAAGATCCCAAAAATCCACTGAAAGACTTGTAGATTTAATAACCAAATTCAGCCACATATCTGGATACAAAGTCAACACTTAAAATCAATAACATTCCTGTACTGACAGAGAAATTAGGGAAACCACATCTTTCACAATGCCATTCAAAAAAATGAAATGCTTAGGAATCAATCTAACAAACAAAGAAAAGATCTATACATTGAAAATTACAGTACTTTGATAAAGGAGGTCAAAGAAGATATTAGAAAATGCATAGATATCCCTTGCTCTTGGGTAGGAAGAACCAACATAGTGAAAATGGCCATAGTCTCAAAATTGTTATACAGAATTAATGCAATCCGAATCAAAATACCACTCACATACCTCACAGAATTAGAGAAAACTTCCCTAAAATTCATTTACAATCAGAAGAGACCTAGAACAGAATAAACAATCCTAGACAACAAAGGCAAGGCAGCAGATATAATAATCCTTGACTTGAAATTATATTTTAATGTACTGTGATAAAAACAGCATGGTACTGGCAGAAAAACATACCCTGAAGATTAATGGGCAGATTAGAAGATGCAGAAAGAACACCAAACACACTCAACTACCTTATCTTTGAGAAAGGGATCAAGCATGTTCAGGGGAAGAAAGATAGTCTGTTCAATAAATGGTGCTGGAAAAACTGGCTTTCCACATGCCAGAGTAAAACTAGACCTGTGTCTCTCACCATGCACTAAAGTAACATTGAAAGAGATCAAAGATTTAAATATTAAAAAAGAAACATTAAATTTGCTGAAGGGTAGAATATGTAGACCTCTTGAAGACATATGTGTAAGCAAAGATTTCATGAACAAAACCCTGACTGCATGGGAAATACTATAAAGAATCAACAACTGGGATCTCATCCTATTAAAATTTTTTGCATAGCAAAGGAAATCACCAACAGAATGAAAAGACAATCCACAGAATGGAAAAAGTTTTAGCCAGTCATCCCTCCGACAAACCTATTCTTTATACTTCTTTCTCATTTGTATATAGTGGGGAATTCTACTTTAATTTCAGGAGGAAGATTCTTAAAATTTAGGCAGAATTGGCTATGTGTTGCAGATGAAATTATGTCCCCTCCAAATTGAACCCTTAATGCCCAGGACCCCTAAAGATGGCCATATTTGGAGATAAGCTTTCTTTAAACAGGAAGAAAAACCATACAAGTGTTCCACTGTAAATAAGCACAGGAATCATATAAAACATGAAGGTCTAATGCTCAGAAGGTAGAAACCTATTCTTTTCATAGGGGAGAGGGGGTAGAAATAGAGTTTTAAAAGAAATGATTAAATTAAAATGATGTCACTAGAAGGGCCACTAAACACTATAACTCGTGTCCTCATATGAAAGGGAGATTGTGGTTTAGGTTGATACAGGGAGAAGATAGAGGGGAGGGTGGTGGAGACCTCAGGAAGGACAACACTTTAGTCTCAGATTTTTGCCTTCAAAACTATGTAATAAATATCTGTTTACCCTCATTGTGGTGGCAGCCGTAGCAAACTGAGCCATGATCCCCTTTGAAAAGTTGGTGAGCTGGCTTTGGTGGCACACCCAGGTGGACCAATGTCTTCACTCCTGCTTTTCTCTTTAGGGTCTATCACAAAAACAAAGCAGTTCTCCTAAATGAACTGTCTGCTTGCAATATTTATTTCTTCTTGAGCCCTTTTCTGCACTTAATTTATGACTAAACTTCATATTCTGAAGATCAAAAACGAAAACCTCAAAAATCTGCTTTGCTTTTCTCAAACTTTCAAGTCCACTTAAAAGTAATCTTTGGCCAGTATCTTTCTTCTATATATTAATAAAAGTTATTATTTATATAGATTAGATGGGCCTGTTGTATACTTCCATAATTCCATTGTGTTTATTACATCATACCCCAGAACCTAGGTGAGGCCCACAAGCTATGAACAACCTCTGTTTTCACTCTGCTTAGCTCATTGTAGCAAACTTGGTACTTGAGTTCATCTCTAAAGTGATCTAATTTAATATTGCATTAATGATAAATGGACAATTTACTGCAGATTTTAATAGAGAGCTAGAATGTAAATAAGGTTGGCATAGCAAAGTTATTTCTACATCTCTTCCTCTATCCCCTTTCAGGTATCTGATAACTTCTTGAAGATTTTTTGTAAGAACACAACAACAAAACTCTCATTCCTGTATTACATATTCCACTCCAAACATAAAAGTGTGGAAAAACCGAACTTTGAAGTGCCAGTTACTTTACCAATAATGTTGGGTAACATACAAGTATAGAGAAGGATGCTGTGGTGATTGGTCACAATTGTATCACCGGGTTTTTTCCTGACTCCAGTGCAGATCTCTCAGCCTGATGGCACAGATTCTTTATCCAGCTGGTGCAGACTTTCTAGATTTCCCCACTGACCTTTGGGCCTTTCCAGTGCAGATCCGTGAAGCAGACTTGCATGGGACATTGGCATATGCTCTCTGCCTTCAGTTTAACTAGAGGTGGGGCGCATTGCCATGGGCTCTAGGTCTTCAACTGGACTCATGAAGGACATTGCTGTGGACAAGGCCCTCAGATGGATGCTTTGGGTCTTCAACGTGTGGACAAATCTCCCACACTCTTTTGCATCTGACTCTTTGGGTGAATATTGTAATATAATCCTATAAATTACATGTCCTGTATTAAATTGTTTTCCACGTAAATGCTGACTATAAGAACATCTTAATTCTTTTTATATACCATTTTGTTTAATTTTTATAATTCTTTTTATATCCCCTTTGCTCCCCTGCTTCTCCCACACTAGTTTTAGGCATGAAGAGTACCTTCTAATGTAGTAGAGTGTCTTAGAGTAGTAGTCTTCTAAGTTAAAACTAATAGTAAATTGTTTTATAATCCTAAAATATATATATTTCAAATTAAAGGCTTTGTTTGATTTAATGGGGCCTCCTTGGAAGAAAATATATATTAATTCTTTTCTTTTTGACCTTGGAAGTTAAGACCTGCTTGAAATTGCAGGAGTAGATAAACCTGATACCAGATGTATCAGTACATGTGTTTTCTAAATTGTTCACTAGTGTTTTCAGAATTTTAAAAATTATCACAATAGTAATTATTTAAATTAATCCTTCATTTAAATATTTTTCTTCATACAAAGCACTAAAATAATTTGCTTTGACTGTAGATGGGTCAGGAAATGCTTTTCCTCCAACTTTGACCTATAACATGAGAATATACTGATCTAATCAGAATAATTACAAGAACTCAGCATATTATACATATATAGGGAAAATGAAAAGAAATCCCATAATTAAAACAACTATAATGCAAATGATCATAGTTCCACTCTTGTCTACACTAAGCCTAATTAGGTAGCAGAGTAAATTCAAAGGACACTTACTACTGGGGAAGGGAACTTCTTAAGTAAAGCATTGATGAATAATTTTTTTTTTTTTTTGGTTTTTCTCTGGTACCGGGAACCGAACTCATGACCTTGTGCTTGCCAGGCAGGTGCTTTGCCGCTGAGCTAAATCCCCAGCCCCAGATGAATAATTATTTTGGTCAGGGCTTGAAAAGGTAAAGGATGCCAAGCTGCAGAGAACAGCTATAAGAGCAGGTTGAAATGTGCTTTATGAATTCTGAATTTTGTATAAGGTGGTCTCTTATTTCAGTCTTTAAAATGAGAGGGGAAAAAGAGCCAGGGAGTCACCTACCTTCAGTTATTGCTACACATGGGCACTTTTTATCCTTTTCCCACTTTGGTAATCTATGGTTCAGAAATTATATTCTTTAGAAGATTAAGATATAGTCTAATGACAATGAATTCTCTGAATTTTGAAGCTATTTCTAACTTGATTTCAACATGTAGAAGTAATATTTATTAAGCTTATTTATTAATCCTGGAAAATTGTCTCTAGTTTCAGGACTCCCTTACCTCTCAACTGAAGTTTAAAGGAATTATGTAATTAAATTTAGCCAATTTCTCTGAAGTTTTTCTTAAAAGCAATTTTCTTCTTTCTCTTTCAATATAATTTTCTCTGAAGTAATATATACAATTAATATGGATTTAAGAGTACTATAATATATGTATTTCATTAGTGATTTAGAATTAGTTACATAATATTTTGAAACATATTGCAGTTCTCAATTGGGTTTGCCAGCTGACTGACAGCCCAGCATATAATGGTATAACAGTATCACTCTGGCCCAGGGACAAGTTCTTGGTATCTGAGCAGGAAAAAGCTAATCCTTAGAGACACTGCCAAAGTACCATGTAGAAGTGACTGAGATGGCTGTCAGTGGCACTTATTTGTAGATTTTGGACATTCATTGTAACAGTGACATTTCTGTCATATTTCCCAAATAGAACATATTGATTAATCATCTAAATATTTTTTGTATCATTATGTTTCTGTTTCAGGGTTTGCATCTTGAATCCAGCAAGTGTCTAGTATATCCTAGTGAATGTAAGAAAAGATGTTGGCTGTGTTCACAGGGAAAATAACCTAAGTTTTTTGCATCTAGTTTTGTTGTTTGTAAAATGAGCATTATAGGGTGACAATATGGTTGAATAGAGGAGGGGCCTCATTCAGAGATACTCAGAGAAATTCAGCTAAAACACAAGTAACTGGAAGAAAGGGAAGGGACATACACCTTGAAACTAAAATCAGTCTGACATAAGAGACTAATAGATGAAGCAAAACAAGAAAAGGACTTAATAAAATGGCTGCTGGTGGGACTCCAGATCAGGACAACTGCCCACCATATTTGGAATCAGAAGAAGAAGAAGAAGAAGAAGAAGAAGAAGAAGAAGAAGAAGAAGAAGAAG
>NW_004955431.1:770064-776124 GCF_000276665.1 Chinchilla lanigera
AGAAGAAGAAGAAGAAGAAGAAGAAGAAGAAGAAGAAGAAGAAGAAGAAGAAGAAGAAGAAGAAGAAGAAGAACAAAGGAGGAGGAGGAAGAGGAGGAAGAGGAGGAGGAGGAGGAGGAGGAGGAGGAAGAAGAGGAGAAAGGATATACTAAAATACTGTGGCTAAATCAAGCCATACAGGATAGACTTGGAATATAAAGTCTTCTGCCTCTTCTGCCTTTCTCCAAACAGAAGACGCTGTAGTCCAGCAGAAAATTCTGCTGACACAAACTGCTGTCTGCCTGAAAATTGGCCAGTTCTCCTTTTTTCTGCTTTTATCATTCCTTTTACTTTCTTTCTTTTCTTCCATTTCCTTTCATGCACCAGAGTACTAATTGGAACCACCAGGAACAAGATTCAAGAATACAGGGGTGCATAGTAAATGGTACAGCTTATCCCTCCTCCATGACCTGTAGTTAGAGAGGCATGGGGAATTTAAACAGCCTTGTGCATTGGGACTGTGCAGCCCTGGGCTGTCCCCACACCGCTGGTGGCAAGAGCAGAAAGACTTTCCACAGCATCCCCCATCTTGCTCCAGGAAGTTACAGACTACAGCAGAGGCTGGTTCCAATGGCAATCGACTTGTAAAGCAGTAAACAGGAATATAGCACCCCACCTCAGGAGGAGAGTAAGAATTGGGACTGAGAAGCCTTGGACTGCAACAGCAGGAGCAGAGGACCAGACCATATATAGCATTGCACTCCACCCTGCAACAAATGACTGGAGAGGACAGAGACTTGAGTATGGAACAGGAACACAGAAGGCTGAGCAAGGACGGGGAGGAGCCAACAGTGCAGAGGTCCGGAAACAGCCCCCTGCCTCTGTCTGAAAACAACACAGCAACAGGGAGAGAGAGGCTGGCAATAGAAATAGGGCAAGGAGTGGGAGGTTGCTAAGGGACATACAGAAAGGACTGGCTGAAGACTTAGCCCTAGGATCTGACATCTGGAGGCCAAGATCAGCCTCAAATCCAACACAAACTCTGCTAAAGGCTTGACAGTGGTATCCAGTAGTTATGGACTTGGAGTAGACACCAGAGAAATTTTATAATTTTATTTTGTTTTTCTTTTTTGCTAGTTTGTTTCCTTTTCCTGTCTTTGGTCTTTTACCTGTATTTTTATTCTAATCTATTTGTCTTCTTTCCCCTATTCCTTAATTTACCTCTCTAGACTTAGTCATATTTTCATGTGGGTGAATAGTCTCTCTAATATTTCTGGTCAACTTCAATAATCTCTTGCTTATGCTTTCATTCTTTCTCCTCTACCCTCTTCTTTAATTTCTCAAAGTTTGTGTGATCATCTTTTGTCTCAAGCCTGGCTTCTACTTTATATTTTTTCAGTTATCTTTGTTTTATCCACTATACTTCATAAATTTCCCCACCACAGGGTAAAACCACTCTACCAAGGGGAGAAACTTTGCATACAAGCTCCCAATTTACAAGCATTTCTGTTATATAACTGTAGGTTTTGTTCCTATAATTACATGTGCAAAATTGTTATCACATTTTATCAGATTCTAAACTGTGTTTGATGCTATTGTTATTGCTAAATTATACTACTTTAGCTAGGATGTCATACCTACTTTAAGCAATTGTTCTCACTTCTGTAACAATTCTGGGATGTTCTGGAGTTAGGACTGTGGACTGACACAAACAGATACTAATATCCCACTCTTAATTAATTGGAAGTATAGAATCTTGGGATAGATGCAACCAAGAATCTCCTACACATAGAAGACATCCATGAAGAATAAATCTTACCTAGAAAGGCCTTGATACCAGTGAAAAAGCTACCTACTACAATACTTACAAGAATCAACACAGAAAACAAAGTAATAATTTAAAAAATAAAAAATGGCAAGATTCAGAATCAAAATGCAACTTAAGAACTCCAGCTCATCCAGAACAAGCCCAGAAAATAACCAGATACAGGAAAATGTAAAAGCACACACCTGAATTTTCAGAAAAGATAGCAATAAAGTGAAGAAACAAATTTATGAGGCTATAGAGGAAATCAGATCAGAAATAACCTCACAGGTAAAAAAAAGAATGGTAAACATTCATAAAGGAATTGCTCAGCAAATCTACAGTAGAGGCAGACAACAAAACAGATGATAGGAAATAGATGGAAATCATGAATGATCAATATAGTAAAGAAACAGAATTCATGAAGCAGATTCAAATAGATATCCAGGAAATTAAAAACTACTTTGAAAACTGGCAAAACTGCTTGAATGAACCTATAGGGAGACTTTCAGATCTTAAAAACAGTATCACAGCTAGAGATTGGGAAAGCAAATATCTCTTACAAATAGCAAAGGATCAGAAAATAACAATTCAACAGCTACAAGATGATGCAAACAAAAATAATATAAGAATAAAGAAATACAAATGGCAAATAAATACATGAGAAAATGTTCAATATCATTAGTCATTCAAGAAATGCAAATTAAAACAACTTTGAAATTTCATCTTACCCCAGTAAGAATGGCTAGCATTAAGAAATCAACCAATAACAAATGCTGGTGAGGCTGTGGAGAAATAGGAACTTTTCTCCACTGCTGGTGGGAATGCAGACTGGTGAAACCACTGTGCAAATCAGTCTGGAGATTCCTCACCAAACTAGGTCTAGAGGTCCCATTCAACCTAGCTATTCCCCTTCTGGGTATTTTCCCAGAAGATCTGACATTATATCACAGTGATATATGTGCACCCATGTTTATAGCAGTGTAATTTGTAGTTGCTAAATTCTGGAAGCAACCCAAATGTCCATCCACTGAGGACTGGATAAAAAAACTTGTGGTACTTTTATATAATGGAATATTACTCAGCTACAAAGAAAAATAAACTTGAGGCTCATAGGAAATTGGTCATAATTAGAGACCACACTCATAAGTGAAATAAATCAGACCTGCATATGCAAGCACCACATTATCTCACTAGTGTAAGACCTGAAAGAGTGAATAAAAACTAGGAGGTATGATAGAAATTGTGAAATGAAAGAAGGGAAATTATGTTTATATGTACATATAGGATAGCTAACAGTTGTACTACTGTCTTCTATTCTTTACAGAAAGGAACAGTTAATGGTTACTTGTATGATCAGTCTTGTATGTCTCTATTTGTTCTCCTGAGAAACCACTTTGAAGATATCAGTAGGTAACACAACAGCCATTGTTAATTACCTAGAACTTTGTGTGTAACTCTGTTGTGTTTGTATTGTCCTTATGCTATTTTGTGAATGAACGTCTGTTTGTTAATATGTTTTCCTTCTTTTATTTTTAAAATAAATTTTAAAAAAAGTAAATGTTAACCCAATGGAAATATGTTTCCATTAATCAATGGTTTATTCCTACAAGAATGCTTTGTCTCTTATTAGACCTTGCTCATGTCAGTGCCCTCCACTTTGCTTGTTCAGCATTTTCCTCCATGTCCCCTGAAAAGCTGTGTGTTCAATAAAAATGATAAGTTCATGGAGTCTGGTCGTAGCCTGACAAGAGCTCTGACCCTCCAGACCCCTTTGCATTTAAAAAAACAAAAGAATAACTGGTGTCAATAAAAAGCAGCAGTTAACACAAATGACATGAAAAACTATTTGCAGAAGTAATAGCAGAAAATTCCCTAAGCACGGGAAAAGAATCTGACAGTAAGTGAGGCATATACAGCTCCAATTAGCCATGACCAAAGTAAATCTACACCCAGACATATAATAATCAAGATCCCAGAAATTTAGTCAAGAACAGAATATTAAAAGCTGTTAGAGAAAAGAAACAGATCACCTGTAAAGGAAAATCTACCAGAATAATGGCAGACTTTTCAACACAGCCTTCACCTCAAGAACAGTTTGAGTCAAGTATTTCAAGTCCTGAAAGAAGACAACTTCCAAACAATATTGATGTACCCTGCAAAACTATCTTTCAAACTTAATGGAGAAATAAGGTACTTCCATGACAAAGGACAACTGAAGAAATTCATGACCATAAAACCAACTTTACCAAGTGTACTAAAGATATTCTAGACAGAGATAAAATTGTGCACAATTCCAAGAACAACAACAGAAAGAAACCACCAAGGCAAGCAATTAAGTAGAGGGGAAAAATAAGGACCCAACATGAGGAAGATAATGTAACAAAGATAAGCCAATATGTGTCAGTTATAATGATGAATGTAAATGATCTCAATTCCCCAATCTAAAGAAACAGATTGGCAGAATGGATTAAGAAACAAGATCCAGAAATATTCTGTATACAAGAAATACATTTAACTCAAAAAAAAAATTCATAGACTGAAAGTCAAAGGATGGAAAACAATATTCTATGCAACAGGAACCCAGATAAAGTAGGGTTAACTATTCTTCTTATAGACCATGTGAACTTCAAACCAAGAATGATCAAAAGAGAAAATGAAGGTCACTACATACTTGTTAGGGGAAAACTTGAAGAACAAGAGATAGCTAATATATATGCATCAATATGGGAGCACCTAAATATATGACAAATAATAATAAGCATAAAAAGCTAAATGAGCAATAACACAATTGCAATGGGGACTTTAATACTCAACTGTTACAAATAAATAGAGCAACCAGACAAAAAATCAGCAAAGATATACCAGAACTGAACCAAAACTGTGAGCAAATAAACTTAGTAGATGCTTACAGAGTGTACTACCCAACAACATTAGAATACACATTCTTCTTAGATGTGCATGGGATGTTTTCTA
The DNA here is from genome assembly GCF_000276665.1 of Chinchilla lanigera. Classification (NCBI taxonomy): domain Eukaryota; kingdom Metazoa; phylum Chordata; class Mammalia; order Rodentia; family Chinchillidae; genus Chinchilla; species Chinchilla lanigera. The sequence continues at coordinate 774,824 of NW_004955431.1, forward strand.
AAATAGAACACCTAAAATCCCATAGAACATGCTTAAGTTAATGGAAAAGAAATGGGAATTATCTCATGGATATTATCTGACCACAGTGCAATGAAATTGGAATCAATGGCAAAAGAAACTGCAAAAACTCCATAAAAACAAGGAAATTAAATAACTTCCTTCTGAACAAACAATGGGTCAGAGATGAAATTAAAGAAGAAATAAAACAATATCTACAATTAAACAAAAATGTAGATACAAATAGTGGTACCTATGGGATGTGATGAATTCTCACATTAGGAAAAGAGTGACTACAAGCAACCTAATGTTGCACCTCAAGCTTCTAGAAAAAGAAGAGCAAGTCAAGCTCAAAGCCCATAGAAGGGAGGAAGTTTTAAAGGTCAGAGCAGAAATTATTGCAGTTGAGACTAAGAAAAACAATAGAAGGAATTAATGAACTGAGGAGCTCATTCTTTAAAAGAATAAATAAAATTGATAAACTTAGCCAACCTTATCAAAAAAGGGAAGAAAAGACTCAAATTCATGCAATGAGGAATGAAAAGGGTGAAATCAGTACAGATCCTGTAGAAATTCAGAAGATCGTCAATCCCTACTTCAACATCTATATTCTCATAAGATGGAAAACAGAAGAAATAGACAAATTTCTAGATACATATGAATTACCTACCTGACTCAAAATTAAAAAATTCTGAATACCATCCAATGAAATTGAAAATGTAATCAAAAACTTAACAGCAAAGAAAAGCCCAGGTCCTGATAGATGCATGGCTGAATTCTATAAGAAATTTAGAGATTTAATGCCAATAGTCCTCAAACTCTTTAATGACATTGAAAGGTAAGCAATACTATAACTCATTCCTAGAGGCAAGTATTATCCTGATACCAAAATTAGAGAAAGGTCCAATAAAAAAATAGAACTAGCAGCCAATCTCCCCAATGAACATAGATGCAAAAATCTTCAGTAGGATACTAGAAAATAGAATGTGGCAAATAACTGAGAAGATTATACACCATAACCAAGTGGGATTCATCTCAGGAATGCAAGGATAGTTCAACACATGCAAATCAATAATGTGATACACCATATGAACAGAGAAAAAGGCAGAAATCAAATGATCATCTCAATAGATGTAGAGAAAGCTTTGACAAAGTCCATTAGTCATTCTTTTTTTTCATTTTAAAGATAAAAGGAGGGAAACATTAACAGAATACAACATTTTACAACATATCACAAGCACAATACAGACAATACAGAGTTACAAACAAAGTGGTAGGGAATTAACAATGGTGGTTGTATTACA
>NW_004955431.1:782279-803345 GCF_000276665.1 Chinchilla lanigera
GGAGATCTTGCTGCCTGGGCGCAAGGCGTGGGGGGCTCCATTAGTCATTCATGTTAAAAACCTTACAGAAAATTGGAATAGCTGGCCTTTATACCAATCCAAGAGAAGCCATCTATGACAAACTAACAGCTAACATGACACTAAATGAACAAAAACTGAAAGCTTTTACTATAAAATCAAGAATAAGACAAGGATGTCCAGTATAACTACTCATATTCAATATACTTCTGGAAACACTAGTGAGGGCAATTAGACAAGAGAGAGATATAAAAGGAAGAAAGTTAGGAAAGGAAGAAGTTAAATTATCATTATTCACAGATGACATGGTACTATACATAGAAGACCCTTAAAACTCTGGCAAAAGACTTATAGATTTAATAACAAAATTCTGCTTACCAAGTCAACACTCAAAAATGTTACGAAGTCAACACTCAAAATTAACAGCATTCCTGTACACAAGCAATAAATTCACTGAGAGAGAAATTAGGGAAACTACACCCTTCACGATAACATCTAAAGAAATTAAATACTCAGGAATCAATCCAACAAGGAAATAAAAGATCTATATATTGACAATTACAGTACTCTGAAAAAGGAGATCAAAGAGGATATCAGAAAATGGAATGATATCCATTGCTCAAGGATAAGACCAAACAACATAGTGCAAAGGGTCATTCTCTCAAAATTGTTATACATATTTAATACAATCTCAATCAAAATACCATTAACATACTTCACAGAATTAGAGAAAACATTCTTAGAATTCACTTGGAACCAAAATAGATCTAGAATAGCAAAGGCAATCCTGGCAACAAAGGCAAGGCGGAAGGCATCACAATCTGTGACTTGAAATTATACTACAAAGAAACAGTGCTAAAATAATTATGGTACTGCAAAGAAAAAAAAAAAAGACCTAGGAACAGTGGAACAGATTAGAAGACACAACTACAAACACACTAAGGCTCCTCTTCTTTGACAAAGGGACCAAACATGTTCACTTGAAGAAAGCCTCTTTAATAAATGATGCTTGAAAAACTGGCTTTCTACATGTCAAACACTAAAACTAGATCCATGTCTATCACTATGTGCTAAATTGAAATAAAAATAGGTCCATGACCTAGTATTAAAACAGAAATACTAAATCTACTTGAAGAGAAGGTAGGTATAAAATATGAAAATATAAGTTTAGGTAGAGAGTTCTTTTTTTTTTTTTTTTTTTTTTTTGGTTTTTCTCCGGTACCGGGAACCAAACTCATGACCTTGCACTTGCCAGGCAGGCGCTTTTGCCGCTGAGCTAAATCTCCAGCCCCTAGGTAGAGGGTTCATGAAGAAAACCCAGACTTCCCGGGTCGTACTTTAATGGATCAACAGCTGGGATCTCATCTTATTAAAAAGCTTTTGCAAAAGAAAAGAAATCACCAACAGAGTGAAAAGACAACCCACATAAAGGGAAGACTTTTTAGGCAATTTTCTATTAAACATAGGACTTCTATCTAGAACATATAAAGAACTGAATAAAATAAGACCCCAAAGTTCAAAGACCCAATAAAAAAATGAGCATCTGAGATGAATATGCACTTCTCAAGTGAAGCAATACAAATGGCAAATAAATGTATGAAAAAATGTTCAACATCACTGGTCTTTCAAGAGATGCAAATTAAAACAATACTGGACTTCTATCTTCTCCTCAAAGAGAATGTCTATCATCAAGAAATCAACCAATAACAAATCCTGAAAAGGATGTGGGGAAAAAGGAACCCTTATCCCCTGTTGGTGAGAGTATAGACTCGTACCATCACTGTGGAAATCAGTTGGAGATTTCTCAAAAAACTAGGATTAGAGATCCCATTTGGCTCAGCTATCCCCCTTCTGGATATCTTCCCAGAAGAATTAAAAACATTATATCACAGTGATATATGTGTACCCATGTGAATAGCAGCACAATTTGTCATAGCTAAATTATGAAAATAAGCCAAATGCCCATCAACTGAGGAATGTATAAAAAAGATGTGATAGTTTTATATAATGAAATACTAAGCCACAACGAAGGGTAAACTTGAGACTTTTATAGGTAAATGCATATAATTTAAGTGAAATAAGTGAAATTATTTATTTCACTCATAAGTGAATAAATCAGACTCATTTGTGTAAACATTGTATTATCTCCCTGGTGTGAGAAACTGAAAGAATAAATAAGGTCTAAAATGTACAATAGATACTGGAAATAAAGAGAAATTTATTGAACCATTGAAATAAGAAGAAATTGTTCAAAAGGAAACAGGAACTAGAATGGGTGAAACTGGAAAGACAGTAGGAAAAAGGAAAAAATGTAAGTCACTTATACTATTAGTGTCTCTTAGTTCATTAAAAAGGAAGGTTTGTGCTAGTATTGATTGGAGAAATTTTTATGTCCATATCTTGTACCCTGCATAATTACTTTAAAGATAACAATATGTAATGTATTAAATATGGTTATTCTTCTATTATTTTGTCAAGAAATTTTGTTTCACCTTTTTTTCAGAAAAGAAAAAAAATGAGCATTATTACTATTTCGAACCAGTCTAAAGTCAGTCCATCTCTCTCTCTCTTTTATGTCTTTTTCTCTCCCTCTGTTTGTAATAGTTTTGCACAGCTCATTCATTATTTGATGTCAAGAGAAATTTCAGAAGGTGAAGTTATCCTATGTGACACCGCTGGGGCAAAAACCCTTCTGTAATGGCCTAAGTGATATGGTACTGAAGTGATTCTATGCTAATTTTCAAATGTTCAAATTCTAACCATTTATTCCCCACATGAATCCCAAGACTATGGGTTTCAGATGGAAATCTGAGTTCTCTTGTGCTGCCCATCCAATAACTAGTGAGGGCTAAGAAGTGACTCAAACATGTGAAAATCCCTAGAATCCTGAAAAGAAAAATAAATGCAATCACTTGCTGTCTTAGTTACTTCTTGTTTTCTGGACAAAATACCCAACACCTCCAAGTTAAAGGAAGGAAAGTTTATTTTGACTCACAGTTTGTAGAGATTTCAATGCATAATCAACTGGCTCCAAGTCAGGGCAGCATGGTAGAGGAGAAACAGTTTATGGTGAGGAGGCAGGAAGCAGTGAGAGAGAGCAAGGGAGGAGGGAGAAAAATACATGCTTCCAGGCCACAATCCCAGTAACCCACTTCCTCACCCAGGCTTTGTCTCCTAACATCACCTTTAGCTATAAATTCATCATTGGGTTAGCCCATAGATGAGTATCACCACTCCATGATCCAGTCACTTTTCCAAAGCCCCACCTATGGGCACCTAAGACTTTGGTGGGACATCAGATATAAATCATAATACTTTTTAATGTGAATTGGTCTTTCCACTATAGGTTTTTCCTTTTGACAACAGTTTTCGGATATGTCATTTCAGATCCTCCATTATTTTATTGTCAACATGAAGATTTATGGGAACACTTACAGAAACATAAAACATCAGGCTGCTTACAACGTAAACATTTGTTCTAGTACCATCTGGTTGGTTGATTGCTTGTCATTCATTGTTGACTTGCTCTTTTCTTTTTCTCAATCATTTATGTTTTCAAAATTAAAGAAAAACAGCAATTTGGTTTAGTAGTTTTTTCCTTATTTATTCTCTTAGCTCTTTAAGAGCTAACATGTCTTCTCTTTTTGCCTTCTATAAAGTGCTTTTTAATTTTTCCTTATTTTCAGTAAAGTTGGCCAGTCATTTTACTTGACACTTCTAGGGGTTTATTGCCCCTTCAAGTGTCAGTTCTTTTCATAGTGTAAGTTGATATACTTCCAGTTTAACCTTCTTCAAATTAAAAAATCCCGTAAATATTACTATTTTCATATGTAATGGAATTAATAATTGGTTTTCTTAAATTTTAGACTTAAGAATTCTCTCTGAATTGGTATTTTTAAAAGATTTATTTGCATGCTCACATGTTAGCAATAATTGACTTAAAACTTGAAACTTCTTTTAATAAGTTGATTTATCTCAGGTATTTGTTATAGCAACAGAAAGTAGACTAACACTGGCAAGATGGAAATTTTTAACAATACTGATCCTTGCATTATATGAACACAGTGTGTCTTTCAATTTTTTTCTTTTCTATTTGTTCAGTTAGTGTCTTTTAATTTTCGTTCTAGAGATCTTTTACCTCTTTGCTTACATGGATTCCAAAATCTTTTGCCTCTTTGGTTTCATGTATTTTTTGGTAGCTATTGTAAATGAGAATACTTTCTTAATTTCTCTTTCAGATAATTTGCTATTGACACTTAAAAGTGCTACTGATTTTTGTATCCTGCAACTTTTTTATGTTTCTACTAGTTTTTTGCTGGAGTCTTTGGTATTTTCTGTTTAGAAGATCATCTGCAAATAGTGACCATTTGATTTCCTTTCCAATTTGGATATCTTTAATTTCTTTTCTTTCCTGGTTGCTGTGGTTAAAATTTCCAGCAGTATATTGAATAAAAATGGGTTAAACTGGATGTCCTTGTTTTGTTGTGTTTCAACTCTGAGAACATTAGGAATAGCCTCCAACAAAAGTGGTCAAGAAATTATGTAGTTCTTAGAATTGACATTTCCCTTATGACTTGATGACTGGAACCCATATCCCAGAGTCAATGCTTTAAGGGAGCAAACTGCGAAATGTAGTTGCAATGCATGAAGTTGCATAGGCAAGGAAGGCTTTATTCAGGAATATTACATAGGTGAGAGACATAGAACTCAACAATCCTAAAGTAAAAGGTGGGGCAGGGTTTCAGCACCGGTGAATCCTTACTTAAGCACTGGTGACTATGTTACTTAAAAATAACAACACTTAAGGATGTTGTGGGAAGTTGGTCAGTGTGATCTGTGTCTGTTAATTGGTGCTATTGAAGTTAGGTTTTCTTCCCAGAGACTGGGAGATGAAGGCACTATCTTCCCTGATTGTTACATTTCAAAGAAATGGCTTCCGGGTCTTTAAAATTGGAAAGAGGTTGGGAAAAGATTTACCTCTAAAAGCAGTAGAGAAAGAATTCACAATTTCAAGTTTTCCAAAGTAAATTCTCCAAAAAAGGGAGAGTAACACTCCTTAGTCAAAAAGAAGCCTTCTGAAGTTTAGTCAGCCTGAAGAGAACATCAAATTGGTGCTGGCCACCATTCTTCCATTCTCTTCCATATGCCCTTCCTGAAAGGGTGAGAAATTCAGGAGGAAGAGGGACTGTAACCACTCAGTAAGGAATTCTTCATACCATTTCCCTAGAATTGTTCATTGTTGAATCATACACTTGAAAGATTTCACTAGGCTTAGGAGAGTTAACTAGGTCAATGTTTAAGACCATCAACTAGGTCATACAAAATTAGACTATTTTTGTTTTATCATTATACATTTTTAAAAATTCCATACAGTAACATATGTAAATCTAAATGATAAGAGTGTTGTGGATATGTACACTTGTATACCCCATGTAATCATTAATAAAATCATGATATAGAATTAGTTGTTCTTATTTTTAAACTTTATATGTGTGAAACCATATCTCATGTGCTCTTCAGTTTCATCAAGTTTGTGTATCAGTATCTCATACTTTTCCTTTGCTGTGAAATATTGCATTGTATGAATATATCAAACTCTTTTATTAATCCTTTTAGTACACATCAGCATTTTCTTTAGTTTTGGGCTGCTATGAAAGAATACACTCTGATAGGTTTAACTCATAACTTTCTGTAAACATACACATTCGTTTTTGTTGGAGATATTGCCAGGAGTGGATTTTTCCTCACAAGTTAGAATATTTTTAGTTTTACTATTTACTGCCAAACTAAACACTTATATCAGTTTATACTCTCATTAGCAATGTATGAATTCTAACCACTTCACATCCTTGACAGCACTTGGGGTTATCAGCAGTTTAATTCTGATGAGTGTTTAATGACATATCATTCTTTTATTCCCATTTCCTTGATGCATAATGATATAAAGTAAAATTTTCATGTTTTTTCACTTAAATATTATTTTCTAAGTGCTTACTTGAATCTCACTATTTTTTCTATCAGATCTGTTCATTAGCACTTTGTAGGCATTGAAATACTCTGGACATGCATTCTCTTTCTTATTTATATGTATTTTAAACATCTTATTCATAGATATTCCTTGTTGTTTTACTCTTTTATCATTTTTGGTGAAAACTGCATAATTTCTCTTAAATTCAATTTGTTATTGTTTTTTCCTTATGAGTGTTCACTTTCCCATCTCCCATTGTATCCTATTTAAGAAATCTTAGCCTATCTCAAAATGTGCAGATATTTTCCTCTAAAATCATTTAAAAGTTTCCATAGTCAGGGCTGCATTCCACGTTAAAGAATAAACGCCTTATTGTTGGAATGGAATTTACTTGTCTTATTTAAAATCAGATAGATTTTTAGAAAGAAACGACTTAAAGAGAAGGCAATGTATCTGAAATGTTGCCTAAAAAGTCTGGCCATAACTCTCAACAAAACTAAATGAAGCACAGTTTTATATTGTGGAATGCTTGACTCGAAAGATGGGGTCCAAGGACCAGGCCTTTCAAAGTACATGCCTAAACTACATAAAGCCCCCAGATGCCTTTTGTTCTGCCTCTTAAAATCCCAGATGACTTTGAGTTTTAGTTCTTCAAATTATATTTTCCTTGATAAGTTATAGAAAGACGAACACCATGAGATAGATTCTGTCATAATGCTGCGTCATTGATGTCTGGCTCTAGTTTCCTGAAAGGCATCACCTGCTAGGGGAAATACAGCATCAGTATTAGAAAATCCACAACATATGGAACAAAGGAAACAGTGAACAGAACCTTCTGGATGCTGAATTAAGATCTATGAAATACAGCTATTACATGTTAGCCTTCTCAGTAAATAGTATGTTGAGCATGGTGGCACTTGCCTACAATCATAGCACTCTGGGAAACTGAAATAGAAGGATCATAACTTAAGGTCAACCTAGGCAATATAGTGACTTAGTGAGACACAGTCTCAAAATAAGAATAATTTTAAAAACGGGGGGGTGTAGCTCAATTTAAAGGCAGTGGGTTCAATTACTATACCAAAAACAAACAAATAACAACCCCCCAAACTCAAACTAATAGAGTAAGAAAAAGCCTCAGCTTTTCTGAAGTGTGCATAATAGATAATTAGAAAGCTATTAAAATATATATTCACTATTTTACCTCACTGAGAATTTTAGAACTGAGTCCATTGTTGAAATTGCACAATGAGTAGAGAAGGGAGTGCTCACATCTGTTAGAAAATTAGCTGAAGCAACAACTTAATGAAACTCAGGCATTTGGACAGCCTCTTAACAACTTACACATTTACTTATTCATTCAATTTATATACATGTTTTACAATAGGTAATATATTTTGAATTCTGCCCTGATTTAAGGGGCTTACATTTTAGGGGATATGAAGTACACATAAAATAGCCACGCTTTAAGGAATAAAGCTATAAAATTTTACTATTTATTTACATGTACTAATTTCTTAGAATGTATTCCTTGAAGAAAATAACATGAATTATCTTAAAACTAATGACTACATATTTCTAAGCAGGAAATTATCTCTGTTTCTTAATGCCCACTCATTTTATTTCAACCATTCTGAATGCATTTAAGTCTAATATGTGCCCCAAAATTCCAAGACTCTGATGATATAGCTGCAAACAAAAGGATAGTGTCCCTAAGGCCACAGGAGCTGCTTATCTTGAAGGAGAAAGCATTGGATTGGACTTGAAGGTTGAAAATTCTTTTTGAAAATACAGTGAATAAACAGAAGAATGTGCTAGACAGAGACAATAATGGGAATAAAGACATGAAAAGAAAACATTATGGGAAAGTATTGGGAATAATAGTTCACTCTGACTAGAAAGTTGGATGAATAAATAGGAATATGAAATGTTGGAGCTGTATGTCTATTATTGGCATAGGTTCTAAGCCAAGTGAGAAAGAAAAATGCGTAGAGATGGAGTTAGGCTGGCAGATCCAGATCAGCACCAGAGTCAGGCCCAATCTGACTCCCCAGGATCAGCCAGATTTCCCCACTATGTCATAAGCAGAGCTGGACAACAGCAGGTTTACCCTGGGAAAGAATAAGGCTCAACTCCACTTTCAGTATACAATTTGTGAGCAAGCCGTTTCCTAAGGGGAGAAAATGTTGAATTGAGTTAAGCTTCTCCAACTATTTTGTGTAAACTTATCAGTCAGATAAGTCACTCCACTTATTTATACATCATGTGCTGTAACACAAGAAAAGTACCAGGGTAAAGTGGGTCAGAATTTCACTGAATGAAAGCTCCCCAGAAGAAGAAAGCAGTAGGAAGAAAGAAATAGTGTTTCTTGTTAACATTCTTTAGTTCTTTCTTACTTTTTTATCCCATTGAACTTAGTTATTACACACATGATCAAAAAGGGAAGACCCTCACACCTAGGAAGAGAAATCAGCTTCACAGGACACTCTTGCTTGTACCTTCCTGAAACTCTTACCTTATATCCATCTGTGTTCCTTTTAGTATATTGAGGAACTGCCAGTGAGGAGACTGTATTTTGTCCCCAGAACCTGAAATGACTAAGAATATTAATTAGATACCTAAGGCTAATGCCTGGGCTCACATATACCCAAACAGGTGCTCTATTGTATTTCTCATCCATATTAACCTAGTCATCCAGTCCAATGGACAAGCCATCTTGTCCAATCTAGCCATCCTGTTCAATGTGCACAATGCAACCTGATGACTATTAAGATGTTCCTATATCAAATTTCATAAAGACTATCCAATGATAAAGTACCAATGACATGGAATTTTCCCAAACTAGAATGTTAAAGGCACACATAAAATTCTTGGATGCCTCTGAGCTAAAGGTGTTTTCTTCTTAGTCAAAACTAGAAAAGTTCCTGATATCAAAGTTTCTGATTTCTACACAATATCCATCCTGAAGATGTCATTGTTTGGATTTGACATAGCCTCCTCAGGGTTTCAGAGTTGTACTGGTTACTAGGTGTCAAATATTCCAGAAGTCTTACCTTTTAAGAGACTAGGTATTCATGAGGTATTTATGGTTAGTCCAGAACTGGCAACAAAAATGAAGCATAGAATAAAGTCTCTAGTTACTAAAGCAATCGTCCCAAGTGGAGTTATGATCTGAGAATCTAGTGTTAAATTTTAATCCAAAAGTATAGGAGCAGGGCTGGGGATTTAGCTCAGTGGCAAAGCGCCTGCCTGGCAAGTGCAAGGTCATGAGTTCCGTTCCTGGTACCGGAGAAAAACCAAAAAAAAAAAAAAAAAAAAAAAAAAAAAGTATAGGAGCAGCTTAATAGTGCATAAAAAGGATGAAATTCTTCAAAGGATGTGTGAAATTTTGCTGGTTTTCTGGAATCTAAGACCTATAAATATGAGCTCAATTTATAGCATTCTCTATCCTTCCAAAATGGCTATTTGCCAGAAAGTAATAATGTGTGATGATAGCAATTTCTAGATGGTTTCTAATAAATTATCACAATCATTTTCAGTGTTTAAAAAATTTTATCAAATGCTCTTTCATTTTTCTGAGTATTTCCTACAAAAAGAAATGTACATTGCTGACAGTAAAGTAGTTCATTCTACTTGTTAGACTGATTTCACTGAAAAGGTAGTGTTAGAGTTTTGATGTCAAAAAGCCTGGATTTATGGTCAACTATATGCATAAGACCATTAAACTTCTAGTTTAGATTCATTGCTTTTAATTAAATCTGAAAGTGGTCAAGAGATCATTGGTGGTTATAAGTAAAAATACTTTAAATTTAGGAAAAAAGGAATAGAATGACTACTTCCCACTGTGTGGTACCACCTCCCTTCCTCTCTGACCAGTCACTCCAGGGTTGTCTGTTGGTGGTGGAGAGTAGGAAGTAAAATAATGCAAAGCTGGCTAGAAGGCTGTGGGAATTAAATAGACTTGCAATGTGGCACTTAGCAGCTGGGGCTGTCTCCACACCAGGCATAGGAGCTGAAAGTCATCTTATAGCCACCCCACCCACCTCACCCAACAAGAAGATGTTACAGACTATAACAGAGGTGGATGAGGTTGGAGGTGGCTGTGCTGGTGAAAGCATGGAATGGAATAGCAGGAACTCCCTTCCACCCTGCTTCTAGTAGCTTGAGGGTCTTAAGCAGCACTGTGCCTCACAAAGCAATGAATGGGAGGTTAGCACTTCTCCCTTGGGAGTAGAGTAAGAATAGGAACTGAGCAGCCTTGGACAGTACCTGCAGGAGCAGAGGGTCAAACCATATCACACCATTCCACCCTAACCTGCAACAAGTGACCAGAAAGGACAGACTTGCCAGTGGAAGAGGAACAGAGGAGACTGAGCAAGGACCTGGAGGACTCTGGGAGACTGGGAGCAGCCTCCTGTCTCTGTCTGAGGGCAGCACAGAAACTGAGAGAGAGAGAAACAAATTAAGGAGTGTGTAGGCCATTAAGAGAAATACAGAAAGTACTGGTTGAAGGCTCTGGCCCCAGCCCTCCACATCTGGAGACCAAAATCAGCCCCACATCCCACACAAATTGTACTGCAGGCTCAGCCGAGTAGTTCAGGGCTCCTGGTGGACACCAGAGGAATTTTGTTGTTTTAGTTTTCTTCTTTGTTGGTTTCTTTCATTTTCCCTTTTTAAAGGTCTTTTACCTATAATTTTGTTCCAATTGATTGGTCTTCTTTTTCCATTTCCTTAGTTATCTCTCCTGATTTAATCATATTTTCACATAAATGAATATTTTCTGTAATCTTTTTCGTTAATTTTGATAATCCCTTACTTATTCCTTTATTCTTTCTCTTCTGCCCCCTTCTCTAGTTTCCCAAAACTTGTGTGCTCATCCTTTATTCTTCACCCTTGCTTTTACTATATTTCTCTTCATTTATCTGTTTTATATATTTTGCCTCTTAAATTTCTTTAAAACCACTTTAGCAAGGGGAAACATTTTACATACAAGCTGCCAAATTATTATGGTTCTAATATACAACTAGATTTTGCTCCTGTAGTTAAAGTTACCAAATTAATATTTACCACAATTTGTCAGTTTCTAAGCTGTGCTTGATGACATTGTTATTACTAATTGTACTACTTTAGCTAGGATGTCATATCTGTTGTGACCAGCTATTCTCCCTTCTATACAATACTGGGAAGTCCTTGAGTAATAACCTCACCACACCCCAACACTAAAGAATTAGGAATTGAGCCAGTATATATATCATCTATATCTATATCTATACCTTATATATATATATGTTGGTATATATATATATAATATATATATATATATATTTATTTATTTATCTATATCTATATCTACCTATATCTATCTATATCTATATATCTATATATATATATATTTTTTTTTTTGGTTTTTCTCCAGTACCAGGAACCGAACTCACGACCTTGCACTTGCCAGGCTATATCTATATATCTTTATCTATATTATCTATCTATCTCTATATACCAACATCTCACCCTTAATAAATTGGGAAGGTAAAATCTTGGGACAGACAAAAAGATCAAGAACCTACTAAACAGAATTCATCCCTGAAGAACAGATTTTCCTAGGAAGGCATGATATTAGTGATAAAGCTGTCTACTACAAAAACTTACAACAATCAACACAGAAAGCAAAACAAAAAAAAAAATAGAAAATGACAATGCACGAAACAAAATGCAACTGCAGACTTACAGCCTACCCAGAATAAGTTGAGGAGACAACAAGATAGAGGAAAATGGAAGACACACACCTGAACTTTCTAAAATGATACAAACTGAAGTAAAGAAACAAATCTATGGGTCTGTAGAAGAAACTGGATCAAAAATAATCTCTCAGGTAAAAAAAAGAAATGATGACTGTAATGAAAGACTTGTACAGCAAATCTAGAGTAGACATAGATAAAAAAAAAAATAGAAGAGCATATGAAAATGATGAAATCCATGAATGCCCAGCAGAGAAAAGAAATGGAATGCATGGAACTGATTCAAACAAATACCCAGGAAATTAAAAATTCCATTGAAAGTTTGCAAAACTGCATGAATAAAATTAAAGATAGATTATCAGACCTTGAAGACAAGATCATGGCTAGTGACCATGAAAGGAAAGTTGTCTTAAAAATAACAAAGGATAAGGAAAAAATATTTCAACAGCTGCAAGATGATGCCAAAAAGAACAATATAAAATTGATTGACATCAATGAAAAAGCAGGAGACATCAAAAATAGCATAAAAAATATTTGCAGAAGTAACAGCAGAAAATTTCCCAAGCATGGGAAAAGAATCTGACATACAGTAAGTGAGGCACATAGAACTCAAATTAGCTATGACCAAAATAAATCTACAAGCAGACATACAGTAATCAAGAGCCCAGAAATTCAGAAGAAGAGCAGAATAAGAAAAGCTGTTAGAGAAAAGATGTAGATCAACTCTAAAGAAACAGAATTGTGGCAGACTTCTCAACACAAACCTTCAAGTCAGTAAGAGCTTGAAGTGTTTTGAGTCCTGAAAAAACAACTTCCAATCCACACTGATGTACCCTGCAAAACTGTCTTGCAAAATTAATGGAAAAAGAAGACACTTCTGTGACAAAGAACAACTAAGCAATTCATGACCACCATACCAGTTCTACAAAGGGTACTGAAAGATATTCTAGACAGAGATAAAAATGACCATAACTCCAAGAACAACAGAAAGAAACCACAAAGCAGGACAAGCAATTAAACAGAGGGGACAAGCAGGGAACTAAAATAAGGAAAATAACATGACAAGGATAAGCCAATACATATCAGTTATAATCATCAATGCAAGAGGCCTCAATACACCAATCAAAAGAAACACAGTGGCAGAATGGATCAAGAAACAAGATCCAACAATGTGCTGTATAGAAGAGACACATTTAACTCAAAAAGAAATTCATAGGCTAAAAGTGAAAGGATGGAAAACAGTACTCCATGCAACAAGAACCCTGAAGAAAGCAGGATGTAGCTATTCTGTCTGCAGAAAATATGAACTTTAAACCAAGAATGATCACAAAGAAGATCACACACTTCAAACCAAGAATGATCAAAATAGACAAAGAAGGTCACTACACACTTGTTAGCAGAAAACTTCAAGAAGAAGAGATAACAATCATAAATATGTATGCACCAAATACAATAGCACCTAAGTGTATAAAACAAATGTTAATGGACAAAAAACATCAAATAAGCACTAACACAATTGTAATGGGGGCTCTTAATACCCCACTTTCACAAATAGATCAACCAGTCCAAAAAATTAGCAGAGAAATATCAGAACTGAACTAAACCTGTGAACAAATGGACTTAGTAAATGCTTTCAGAGTGCTCCACCTGACAACATTAGATTGCACATTCTTCTCAGCTGCTCATGGATGTTCTCCTAAATAATCACCTACTAACCCATAGAATATGATTAAGTAAGTGCAAGGGAATTGAAATTATCCCATGCATATTACCTGACCATAGTGCACAAGTTCCTGTAAAATAAATTGATTGATTTGCCCAGGGCAAGGGATAATGCAAAGCCATCTTCACTATAATAGATGAATTGAATTCATTTATTGACTTATTCAATGAATATTTACGTGTCTTCTACAAATCAGAGGCTACTCTTTTGTAGATATCAGGGAAGATCAGTGACCAGAACACAACTTTGCATTCTCAGAAAGCTTATGTTCTGCAGACAGAGGTAGACAAATAAGCAATCTTGGGTATGTAATAGGTTAATACATGTATTGCAGAGAGTTCTTGGTAGGGAAAATGCTGCATCACTACCTGAAATGGAAATAATATCTGGGAGGTGAGGAAGACTCATTTGTGTGTCTTGATCCTCATTAGAAGAGGGAGATAAAGGTAAAGAGAATAAATAAGATTAGTCCTGAGGGTCCCAAGGTTCTCAGGTGACAAACTACGCGGGTTGGAACTCTTGCTAAGATCATAGGATTCTCTCTTGTCTCCACTGCATGAGGCTCAATTATTCAGAAGCTACTCTTTGGTTCTTTATGAAACAGTAAGTTGCTAATAATTAATTCTTAATTGTTGCAAAAATTACCCTGATCAAACCTTATCTTAAGTTGCTTTTAGGTCCCTGGAAATGACAACAAACTGGAACATTAATATTGAGAAAGTTATTCTTTCTTAGATTAATATTTTTTAAATTTAAGGTGCTGTTGTCTTTTTTATTTTTATCTTTTTGAGATATTGTCTCAATATGCAGTTCAGGCTGGCCTTAAACTCACTTTGTAGCCCAGGCTGGCCTAAAATTCACAGTGGTAGTCCTGCTTCAGCTTCCCAAGTGCTGGGATTTCAGGTATGTGTCATTATGCCTGACTCAAGGTGATACTGCCATGTCGGTACTAAGGAGATGCCTCCTTTTAGTAGATTCTCCTTGTGTTCTATCATCCATTTATCACTAGCAATAACTTTATAGGGAAGATACAGTAAAAAAATGTTTTTCCCTTTTTCCCCTAGGAATTTTGTTTCTCCTCAGGAGATAAAATTCAATAATAAATCACACATCGTGAATTCAATTCTTGTGGTTTTGGAACTGTTGACCTTCCCCTGAGTTACAGAATATAACATCAAATTCCTCATATCCTGATTTCTGTAGTGCAAAACTCTATGATTTCCTTTATATATGCGAAATATTTTTGTTCCTGTTCCTTAGGTGTAAGCTCTTAGACATAATAATAGGAGGGCATTTGCAGATAGGACAGCCTCTGGAATTCTTGTTTTTTTGTTGTTGCTGTTTGTTCTCTCCTACATCTGGTTAGAGACAGTTAAAACCAATTTTCTTAACCACCATGTTACATAGTGGCATTAGCTGCTTTTACAGAAGGTAATAACACCCATAATGAGCTAGATAAGCCTTTCAGGCTGATCTGTTTTAATAGCCAGCCTTGTGTCATCTTTTTTTCAGTCTGTGTTCTACTGCCAACCTGCCCATTTGCATGAAGATGATGAGAGGAATTGACAGTTCCTCTGATAAGGCCCTTGATGAATCATTGTTAAAATAATGGGTAACATTTATTACTTAGCATATGCCAGAAACTTTGTGAGAGTCCTATGTATGTAAAGTTTAGTTAAGAACTACAATCATCACTATTTTAAAGATGAGAAAAGAGAAGCAGAACTAAGAAAATTACCAAACTCAACCTAGTTAAAAAGTAGAACTGCGATGTTTAGACAAATGATATAGTTACAGAGTTCACTTTCTTAACTTCCATAGTATATGGCTTCTCAGTGAAAACTTAAGTCATGATTAGAGGCAGTGGTATTTTTCTGTAAAAATTGTTAGTGTAGTGATGATACAAATTTGTTCACATTTCACTGAAATGTATGGTAGAATAGTTTTTAAAATATCAAATGTACTGCCCTTTGTAGTGAAGAATATTTCTAGTCTGATATAACAGCCTTAAAATGATCCAATCACTTACCTGTTCTGTTTTCATTTATTAACAGCTTGGTAAAATTCCAACAATCTCAGTTTTATTACTTCCTTGCATCTTTCAAGGTGTCTGGGAATATGGGAGAGGGATATAATTAAGAAACCACATGAAGAAATTAGTCAAACAGAGAAAATGGATAAAGACTTTTGTCTTTACTCTGAAATCACCATCTCCCCAAATCTGAATAAACTGCTTTATTATAATTTGAATAAATCAGACACAGAAGCATAAATATCACATAGTTTTTCTTATATGAAAAATGCAAAATATAAACAATTTAAAGGCAAAATAAAACACAGATGGTAGGAAACAGAGATGGTACAGTGGGAAGGGGATCTGAGAAAAGAAAGGTGGGGGAAAGTAGAAATGATTGAAATACAGTATATATGTTTATCAGTTCCACATGTAATTTTACATTTCACAAAGATATATTAACAATACAAAAGCAACAAAACTCATTAGAGAATCAAAACCCAATGAAATCTAAATTAATTTAACTCTAGAAAGAGATAAACCCCTTCAGAAGAGAGTGATGATAAACAGTGTTTCTCAATCCTTACAAGACAGAGGGAAGAGGAGGAGGAAGAGGAGGAGGGGGTAGATCTGCCAGACTCAGGATAAGAGAAACTGAACTAATTTTAACAAAATTCAACAGCTGTGTGTGGGCTTGTGTAACAGACTAGAATCTAGAAAAACCCCAAATTCAGAAGGAGACTGAACTACCACCCCCACCACCCACACTCTTCCCCACTGGTCTTCACTAAGTACAATGAGTAGTTAGCTCCTCAAGAGTGGGTGCAAAGAAAGTTGAAGAAAGTACCTGAGGTACTGCAGGATTTCAGAGATTCTGCAGGAATGAGTACAGAAGAGCAACACCAAAACACAGAATAGGCAACTTCTGCTGGAAACAAGAGATACATCACAGATCTGAAGAACAGTTTTGCAAGAAAATAATGTTTAGTGTACCAGGGAATGATTATGACTGACTTCCCACCAAAAACAATGGAGACCAGAAGATAAAGGAATTGCATCTTTTATGTACTAAAACAAAATCCCCCCATCACCTCAAATGTCACATTCAGTGAAAAGAACATTCAAATATGAGAAGTACTGAATTCAGACTGGTGAATGCTGAAAGAATTAATTCCCAAGAGACTTGCATTTTAGGAGATACAAAAGAAGTCTTTCAAACTGTTGGACCATATCATACAGACAAGCGGGCCGAGGACTTCATCCACATGTTCCTGCTGCCTGTGTTGATGGTTGGGGAGAGGACACTAAGTGTTTGTGGGGTCCCAATGTGCTGGGAGGCTGGAGAGAACACCCCTCTGCTTTCTTAGACAAGAGGCATTGATAAAGCATACTTCCCGGGATCCCAGTTCAGTAGAGGAACAAACTATTCTTACAGATAAGTTTATTATTCAGTCAGACCCAGATAGTAGAAAAAAGCTGCAAAAATGGCTTTTGCCCCAGATAGCTCACTTGAGATGTTACTAAGAACTGCCTCCTCAGTATTTTATAGCCGTGATGAGGAGGAGGCCAAGGAGAGACAACAAAGAGACCGAGAATAAACAGCTGCCTTTGTTGCAGCACTAAGAGAAACAGACCCTGTCTAATTCTCGGGGCCCCAAGAAGAACTTCTTGACTACATTCATCTGCTACCACCATCAAAAGCCAGGCCACCTCAAGAGGGACTGCCCTAAGAAGCCCCCTGGGCCATGCCCTGACTGTAAAGGTGACCACTAGAGGTCAGACTACCCTCTGAACTAAGGCACTAGAGCTCAGGCCCCTCCTATCAGCTGGTCCAACATGAATGAAGGTACCCAGCGCATACTCTGCCTTTGCCCTCTGGCCAGACCATCATCTTCAAGGAGGAACCCCCTGTAATCATGACTATAGAGGAAAAAGTAAACAGCCTATTGCTGGACACTGGTGCTAGTCTCTCTATCCTTCTTTTCAATTTCTAGTCTCTTTCATCCTTCTTGGTCTAGTCTCTTTCATCCTTCTTGGTCTTCCTTCCAGCCATCATATCTCAGTGAAAGGAGTCACTGATGAGAAGGTAATCCACTATTTTTCACAACCCTTAGGCTGTAACTACTTGTTAGGTCTTTCTTGAATATCTTCGTTTTCCTGAGAAACAGCTTTGAAGATACCAACATGTATTACAGCAGTCATTGATAATTTCCTACCAATCTGTCCATAACTCTAATGTTTTTATTGTTCCTATGCTATTTTGTAAATGGATGTATGTTTATTACTATGTGTTTTCAACAACAACAACTGAGAATAGTCAATGAGTATTTAACTGATCACTCATGTATAGGTCTATTTGTTTTCCCTAGAAACCACTGTGAAGAAACCAAAGTATAATACAACAACTATTGATAATTTCCTACCATTTTTGTCTGTAACTCACTGTTACTTGTCTATATGTTTTCCTGAGAAACTATCTTGAAGACACCAATAGGTAAAATAACAACCATTAATAATGTCCTTCCACTTTGTCTGTAATTCAGTAAATCCCCCTATTACTATGTTATCCTTCTTTTACTCTTTAAAATAAAAAAAGAAATGAAAAATAAAGTGAAAACTATATCCTAAACTTAGTTGAGGAAATTAAGCAATAAAAGAGCAGAAATCAATGAAACAGGAAAAAATCTCTAAATTCAAGAGTTAAATTTTTAAAGATAAGTAGAATGATAATCCTCTCAAAAGATCTGCAAAGAATAGAGGAAAAAATATAAATGACCAACATCAAAAATGAAAAAAGGCAGTGCTAGAGATCCTCCAAACGTTGATAGGAGTATTTTGAAGGTGTTTATACCAATACAATTGACAACTTAGATAAAACAGACAGATTCTTGAAAAATTACTCACCAGAACTGTCAAAATAAGTAAGAAAAAATAAATATTGCTATATAAATAAAGAAATTAAATATGTAATAACTATTCTACAAAGAAAAATCACAGGCCCAGATGGAATTGCATCAATCTAAAATATGATAATGAGAAAACTGAATAGAAAGAAACAACTCAACCTATTTTTAAAGGCAAGCATACTGCAGAAACTAAAATTTGTCAAAATTAAAAGGAAAAAATCAATGTTCTTTATGAATAAATGCATAACCTTGGAGATGTTAGCAAATTCAATCTAGTAGTATATATTTAAAGAGGATAATGAATCATGATCAAGTGTGATTTACTATAAGAAAGAAAGGTTAATTTTTACATTAAAATATAAATCAATACACATACCACATCAAAAGAAATGTAATGAAAATAATCTCAATCAATGCAGCAAAAGATTTTGGCAAAATTCATTACCTCTAACTGCACCAAAATTTAAGAGAATTTTCTGCCTGATAAGGACATTCTCTAAAGAAAGCAAAACACTAGAACGAACATCACATTTAATTGGTTAAACACAATCAGTTCCTCCTAAACCTGAGCAAAAACCAAGTATATCAGTAGTCCCCATTTAATATCATATTGGAGTAAAGAATAGAAAAGAGTAAAGGCATAATGATTTAAAAAGATGAAGTGGGGGACATAGTTGTATAACTTAGAAAATACCATGGAATCAATCCTATCAAAACTCTATAAGGACTAATAATTTATTTATTTATTTTTATTTTAAAATGAAAAGTAGGAAAAACATTATCAGACAGAGAACCATTTAAAAAAAATAGCAAAAGAACCATACAAACAATACAGAGTTATAAACAAAGTCGTAGGAAATCAACAATGCTTGTTGTATTATATATTGATATCTTCAAAGCGGTTTTTGGTGGAAACAAATAGAGACATGCAATATTGATCAGTCAAGGACTCATTAACTGTTTCTTTCAGCAAAGAAATAGAAGACAGTGGATCAACTATGTTAACTATCCTGTATACACATATATACAAAATTTCTCCTTCTTTCCCATCTCTTTTCACACATACCAGTTGCCCCTTTCTCTTGTGCATTTTCCTTTCATTTCACAATGTCTATCATATCTCCGAGTTTAAATTAACTCTTTCAAGATTTACACTAGTGAGACAATGTGGTGCTTGCACATGCAGGTCTGATTTATTTCACTTATGAGCATGGTCTCTAGTTGTGACCATTTACCTATAAAAGCCTCGAGTTCATCTTCCTTTACAGCTGAGTAATATTCCATTATATAAAAGTACCACAATTTTCTTATCCAGTCCTTGGTGGATGGATATTTGGGTTGCTTCCACAATTTAAAAATTACAAATTGTGCTGCTATGAACATAGGTGCACATATATCACTGTGACATGATATTTTCAGATCTTCTGGGAAAATACCCAGTAGAGGAAAAGCTGGGTTGAATGGGACCTCTAGCCCTAGTTTTCAGAGGAGTCTCCAAGCTGATTTGCACAGTGGTTTCACCAGTCTGCCTTCCCACCAGCAGTGCAGAAGAGTTCCTATTTCTCCACAGCCTCACCAGCATTTGTTGTTGGTTGATTTCTTAATGCTAGTCATTCTTACTGGGGGAAGGTAGAATATCAAAGTTGTTTTAATTTGCATTTCTCAAATAACTAATGATATTGAACATTGTCTCATGTATTTATTTGCTGTTTCTATTTCATTATCTGAGAAGTGCCTATTTAACTTAACTGCCCATGTTTGGATTGGGTCTTTGAATTACGGGGAGATGATTTTTTTAATTCTTTGTATGTTCTTGATAGAAGTCTTTTATCTGAGGCACAGTCAGCTAAAACTTTTTACAAGTGTGTGGGTTTTCTTTTTACTCTGCTGGTGATTCCTTCAGATGTGCAGAAACTTTTCAGTAGGGTGAGATCCCAGTTGATTCTTTGAAGTGTTTCACGTGCAGTTTGGTTTTTGTTCATGAATTCTCTGTCTGTCCCTATGTTTTCAAGGTTTTTACCTACTTTCTCTTCCAATAGATTTAGTGTTTCTCTTTTAATATTGAGATTGTGATCCATTTTGACTTGAGTTTGGTGCATGGTGATAGACTTGGATCTGCTTTCAGTCTTTGGCACGTGGCAAGTCAATTTTTCCAGCACTACTTATTAAAGAGGCTATCATTCTTCCAGTGAGTTTGTCTGACCCCTTTATCAAAGATTAGGTGGCTGAGTGTGTTTTGGGTAGTGGCTGTTTCTACCAGTCTGTTCCATTGACCCTCAGGTATGTTTCTTAGCCAGTACCAGGTTGACTTTATTGCAGTAGCTTTGCAGTATAGTTTCAGGTCAGGGACTGTGATTCCACCTGACTTGTCCTTGTTGCCCAGGATTGCTTTTGCTCTTCTGGGTCTCCTCTGGTTCCAGATGAATTTAAGGCATGTTTTCTCAATATCTGTGAGGTATGCTAAAGGTAGCTTCATGGGAATTGCTTTGAATCTTTACAACAATTTTGGGAGTATGGCCATTTTCACAATGTTGGTTCTTCCTATCTATGAGCAAGGAATATTTTTCCATTTACTGAAATCTTCTTTGATCTCTTTTTTCACAGTACTGTAGTTTTCATTGAATCAATCTTTTACTTCTTTTGTTAGATTGATTCCTAAATATTTCAATTTCTTGGATGTTATTGTGAAGGGTATGGTT
>NW_004955431.1:804144-806388 GCF_000276665.1 Chinchilla lanigera
GGGCCTGGGATTTTCTTTGTCAGTAAGTTTTTAATCACATTTTCAGTCTCATTATTGGGTTAGATATTGGGTTGTTCAGGAATTTTATATCTTCCTGACTGAACCTTGATAATTTGTACATATCTAGGAATCTGTCCATTTCTTCTGAGTTTTCTATCCTATGGGAGTAATATTTTCAAAGTAGCTATTAATGATCTTCTGAATTTCTGTGAAATCTGTAGGAATTTCATCCTTTTTATTCCTTATTGCATGAATCTGAGTTCTTTCCTTCCTTTTCTTGATAAGGTTGTCTAGTAGTTTATCAATTTTATTTATTCTTTTAAAGAACCAACTCTTTCATTCATTTATTTTTTGGAGGGTTTTCTTCATCTCAATTGCATTCATTTCTGCCCTAATCTTTATAATCTCCTCCCTTCTTTGGGCTTTGGGCCTGACTTGGTCTTCTTTTTCTGAGTTTAAGATGCAACATTAGGCTATTTATTTGTTTTCTTTCTGTTTTCCTTATGTGTGAATTCACTGCAATAAAGTTCCTTCTGAGGATTGATTTCATTGCATCCCATAGATTCTGGTAAGTTGTATTTACATTTTCATTTGTTTGTAGGTACTTTTTAATTTATTTTTTAATTTCTTCTGTGACCCATTTGTTGTTTAGGAGGTTGTTGTTTAATTTCAAAGTTTTGATGGTGTTTTTGGAATTCCTTCTGTTGTTCATTGCACTGTAATCAATAATATGCATGGGATAACTTCAGTTCTTTTGCTTTTCAGTAGGTATACTCTATAGACTAGAATGTAGTCTATTTTAGAGAAAGACCTATGTGCAGCTGAGAAAAATGTATATTCTGATGGTGTGGGGTGGAACACTCTGTATATATCTATTAAGCCTATTTGTTCACAGCTTTGGTTCAGATGCTATTTCCTTACGGATTTTTTGTCCAGTTGACTTATTTCTTTGTGCCAGTGAGTGTTGAGGTCTCCTGTTCCAATAGTGTTATTAAGTATATGGGTTTTCATGGCTGTTAAGATTTGTCTTATAGAATTTGGAGCTCTGATATTTGGTGCATAAATGTTTATGATTGTTATATCACCATCTTGCAGTTTTCCCCTGACAAGTATGTAGTGACCTCTTTATCTCTTTTGATTGTTGTCGGTTTGAAGTTTACATTGTCTGCAAACAGAATAGCTACACCTGCTTTTTTCTGGGTTCATGTTACATGGAGCATTGTTTTCCACACTTTGACTTTTAATGTATGGATTTCCTTTTGAGTAAAATATTTTTCCTGTATACCTCATAACATTGGATTTTGGTTTTTAATCCACTCTACCAGTTTGTTTCTTTTGACTGGAGAATTGAGGCCATTTACATTTATAGCTATAATTGATAATGTGTTGATATACCATTATGGTATCTACTTGCCTTGGTTTCCTACCTTTTCTACATGTTTACTTGCTTGCTCTTCTTGACGTTTCATTTCTACTGTTCTTGAAATTGCGGTCAAATTTTTCTCTGTCTAGAATATCTTTTAGTACTCTTTGTAATGCTAGTTTGGCACTCATGAAGCTCTTCAATTGTTTTTTGTCTGGAAATATTTTATTTTTCCCTTGAATTTGAGGGATAGTTTTGCAGGGTACATCAGTCCTAGTTGGAAGCTGTTCTGTCTTAGGACCTGTAATAGAACAAGGCAGCTGCAACCCACTCCTACCGCCATCGTTCCCAGCTGAAACTCAGGGACAGAGACAGGTATTTCCCATTTATTTCCTTGGGGGCAGAGTGGGCAACCCAGGACCCCACTCCCATTGCAGTTCGAATCTCTGCCCTTCATTCCACCATGGTTGACAGGAGGTCCTCATTCAGAATCCCCAGGTACTGTTCTCACTCTTCGGGTATGGGCCCTCTCTGGATATGCCTGCACCAAGTGAGCTCCAAGCTCTTCTCTTTTGGATGGGTATTGCTGAGAAGTCTCCTGTGATTCTGATGGGCTTTCCTTTATAGGTTATCTGTTTCTTTTTTCTAGCAGCTTTTAATATTGTGTTCATTTGCTGGAGATCTGGGAACTTAACTGTTATATATCTGGGTGTAGTTTTATTTTGGTTGCAGTTGTTTGGAGTTTTTTTTTTATTTTAAAGATAAAAGGAGGGAAACATTAACACACATACAACATTTTACAACATATCACAAGCACAATACAGACAATACAGCGTTACAAACAAAGTGGTAGGGAATTAACAATGGTGGTTGTATTACAT
>NW_004955431.1:807449-845859 GCF_000276665.1 Chinchilla lanigera
AGTGTTTCTGGTTTAATATTGAGATCTGTGAACCATTTTGACTTGAGTTTGGTGCATGGTGATAGGCTTGGGTCTATTTTCAGTTTTTGGCAGGTTGTTTGGAGTTCTATATGCCTCATTTTCCAGTATATCAGGTTCTGTTTCCATACTTGGGAAATTTTCTGCTATTATTTCTGCAAATATTCTTTTTATGTCAGTTGTGTTGCCTCCTGCTTGTTCATTGACTCCTATTAGTCATACATTATTCCTCTTTGCCTCATCTTGCGACTGTTAAATTGATTTTTCCTGTATCCTTGTTGATTTTATGAGATCCTTTCTTTCACGGTCTGTAGTTGCCGGGCTGTCTTCAAAGTCTAAAATTCTATCTTCAGCTTCATTCAAGTGGTTTTAGCAGCTTTCAATGGCAGCTTTGTTTTTCTGGAAGTCTCTTTGAATCTGGTTCATGTGTTCTAAGTCGTTTCTATGTTTTTCATTTAACACTTCCCTCCTTTGCCTTTGTTCTATTTTCTTATATGTTTCTTCTTTAGACTTTTTGTGCAGTTCTTTCATTATTATTGTCATTCCATTTTTTCCCTGAGAGATTATTTGTGATCTCATCTCTTCTATGGCCTTATGAAGTTGTTTCTTTACTTCCATTGCAATCATTACAGCTATTTCAGGCATGTGTTTACCAAGTTCTCCTATGTTGCTATCTCCTGGACTTGTTCTGAATGGGGTGAAGTTCTGGGATTCTGTTTTAGTCCTTCGTTTTGTCACGTTTGATACTGGATTTAGAAAGTTCAGTTTCCCTCTGCAGTGGCTGCACAGCAAAGGCCACTAGTTTCCCTAGTTTTCCTGTTGGTCAGGTTTGCCCCTCAGGGTTCACTGAGAAGCACTACTTAGTTGGGGGTTCTCCGGCTGTTGTTGATTTGTATCTAGTTATCCCAGGTCTCAGACATGGGCATTGGTGCCAACTGATGGTAGACCATCTGATCCAGCTTCCCCTTGCAGTTCAGGGCACGTGCATGGCCCAGACTTGGGTTGCACTGTTTTGACATTCCTGGTCCAGTGGACCTATGTCCCCAAGCAGTTCCGGGCACAGGCAAAACACAGACACAAACTTCAGGGTCAACAGATTTTGAACCACCTGATTCTGTGTCTCCAGTCAGTTCAGGACACATACAAGCACCAGATGCAGGCCAGATGGACAGCAATCACAGACTGCCCATGCCTGTGACCCCCCAGGGGGCTCAGGTGCAAGTAAAGCATGGGCACGAACCACGGGACCAGCAGCTTTTGGAGTGCTCACTCACTCGGTGCAGGGCATGTGCAGAGAGGGTCCATACTTGAATGGTGAGAGCAGTCCCTGGGGATTCTGAGTGAGGGCCTTCTGTCTGCCATGGTTGAATGAAGGGCAGAGACTCAGACTGCAATTGTCGTGGGGACCTGGTTTGCCCACTCTGCCCCCAGGAAGTAAATGGGAAATACCTGTCTCTCTCTCTGAGTTTCAGCTGGGAACCATGGTGGTGGAGCAGGTCACAGCTGTGCGGTTCTGTTTCTTAGTCAGTTCAGGACATGCGCAGGAGCCAGACCCAGGCCACACACAGAGCAATCAGAGACTGCCCGTGCCTAAGGACTAATAATTTAGTATGGTGAATATCCTAAATATCCCCAATTTTTTAATTCATAGCCAGTAGATTTGAATAGAGTATAATGTCAACAAAAAACACTAAACTAAGAAGACAATATTAGTAGAGTCACAAAATACAAGGTCAATGCTCACAAAAATCACCTCTACTTTTATATATGAAAAATTTAAAACTGAAATTAAGATATCATTATAATAGTATTGAAAACAACAAATACATATTTATGGACAGATATATAAGGCC
The DNA here is from genome assembly GCF_000276665.1 of Chinchilla lanigera. Lineage (NCBI taxonomy): Eukaryota > Metazoa > Chordata > Mammalia > Rodentia > Chinchillidae > Chinchilla > Chinchilla lanigera. Next base: position 809,321 of record NW_004955431.1, read on the forward strand.
TCTGCAAAGTCATACAAAATGTCACTGAAAAAATACATTAAAAAATAAATAGAACATGATACCATGTCTATGAGTTGAGTAACAGTATCATTAAATGTTCATTCTTCTTAGTATTGTTTTGTAGATTAAATTCATTCTGTGTTTATAAACCTAATCTTTTTTTGTGAGAATTGTAAAATGTGATTTTAAAGTTTATTTAAAAATACAGATCATGTAATACAAAAAATTGGGCCAAAAAATAGTTAAATGAATGAGTTACATCATAGTAACATACCTAGAACATCATATTAATCAAGACAGTGCAGGATTAGGCTAGTGGTATCACCAATGGATTAGAATAAATTTTAGGAGTACTATAGACTCATACATGTGCAGTCAATTGATTTTTTTATAAACAAATTACCAGATTAATTCATTAGGGGAAAATTCTTCTCAATAAATGTTGTAAGAAATGTCTAGCTGTGTGGAGAAAAAGTTTGCTTTCTATTTTACTTTATACACAAAAATAAATAAATTTAAGGTAGACCTAAACATAGATGTCTAATTATGAAACTTGTGGAACAAAGTAAGGGAATGTCTTAGCAAATTTGGGGTTGGCATAAATTACTTTGAATGGAAATAAAAAGAATATTTTTAAGATTTATTAAATCACAGTAATTGAAATTAAATAACCTTATCTTCACAAGACACTATTAGCAGTGAAGAAGTGTTCTTAGTGGACTCTTCCCACTCTTTCTCCCATCCCCTCACAGAGGACTGCTATGGGCTGAACTATAAGGTAGGGCACCTCCAGGAACCCCTTTGCCCATCCTACACCATGCCATGGAAATGACAGTAATTTATCTTCAAAAGCCTTAGACACAGAGATCCTTTCTGCAGCCACAGACCCCACCCACCCTGTTGTCCCAGTCCTGTCCTGTGGGGGTTTACACTCATGCAGTGCTGCCTGGCAACTACAAACTAAGATTCTGAGAAAGAGAGGTAGGAGAGGGCAGGGGGAAAGAGGAGGGAGAAGAAAGACCATTAACTTGGAAAATACAGAGAAAGTAAGTATAACAAACCCTCCTAGCCAAAACAGTAAAGATATGATTATGAAAATGAATAGAAAAACCAGAAACAGTTTTTTACAGCACACATCTGACAAAGGGCTTGTACCCAGATTCTATGATAAACTATCACAAAGCACTTAAGTCAATGAATAATCCAATTAAAAATGGGCAAAACACTTGAACAGACACCTCACAAAAGAAATATATTAACATTCCATAAAAACATAGATGGTCATATATAGAATGTATAAAATGGTGGAAAACTGTGTCTACAAATGCAATGATTCCATTGTCAGATATTTAAGAGGAGAAATATAAATGCTTTCTAAAAAACTTTTATAAAAGTGTATAAAGCACTTTTATTTATAATAATCTAAAACTGGAAACAACCAGAGTGTCCATCAGCAGGAAAATGGTCAATGAACTATGATCTTATCACACAATGCATTACTATGAGCTAGTGACAAGGAATGAATTATTGAAACACATAGCAGCATGCATGGATCATAAAAGCATTATATTAAGAAAAAACAGACCCAAATCACAAATACCAAATGATTCCTATTTATGATAATCATAAAGGAGCCAAGAATATTAAAGGCAAATCTATTAATAGTGATAGAAATTAGAAGCTTCTAGGAAACACATACTCCCTCCAGGAGAAGGTTCGGGATAAACTCAGTTCTCCCGTTGAGGTGAGGAAGTAGACTGGAGTCAGGAAGTCCTAGAAGGTCCCAGCCAATTCCTCCCAAACCCCCACCCTCCAGCTTTGTGGGTACTCCACTAGGTGACATACTGGAAAGTTTGGTGAGGGGGCCTCCACTCACAGACGCCAAGCAGCTGGCCTGTAGGTGACTCAGGATGGGTCAGATCCACTCCAGCCTAGCTTCCATTTCTGTTTATTTTAAGAGAAAACCACCAGGCCAAAGTGTAGAGGGCTGGGGAGGTGACCAAACCCTCACTCCCTCCCTGTCCCTCCCACACCCTCTGGAATGATATGCATGTCCTCAAGCTGCTGTATGGTCTGGGTCTTCCCAGGCTGGAAGGGAAGATTCAGTCATGAAGTTAACAGAGACCCCAGAGAGTAATGACCTAGGGTTTGTTTATCTCTATTTATTTTACCAAAATGAGAATTAAAAGAGACTTTGACAAACCGTGGAATTGTAAAATGTGAAAACTATAAGTGATGACAAAGAAACAAAAAAAACCCAGTTAAAGCAGAAGTGCAGGAATAAAAAAAAGAGAAATAAAAGATGGTTAATGGGAAGTAGAGGCGGGAATTGATTCAAAAAGGGCACAAGAGAACTTTTCAGGATGTTGTATTTTATATCATGTTTTAGGAGGTTGATACAGAAGTATATACAATAATTGAAAGTTATCAAACAATATGCAAGACTGTGCAAATGAATTTAAGTTAATTATACCTCAGTTAGAAAAAAGTATATAAAAAAGTAAAATTATCACAGTGGATGATCAGATAGGTTATGAGTAGGAAAGACAAATTTATGAAAGATAGGTGATATGGGGAAAAGTATATTGTAAGGGAAGAAAGGTGTAACTTAAATTCTTCAAATGTGTTTCATTTTCTAAATGTTAGTGTTACTATATTTTATGGACATTTTTTTTAAAGATAAAAGGAGGGAAACATTAACACACATACAACATTTTACAACATATCACAAGCACAATACAGACAATACAGAGTTACAAACAAAGTGGTAGGGAATTGACAATGGTGGTTGTATTACATATCGATATCTTCAAAGTGGCTTCTCGTGAAAACAGATATAAACATGCAATACTGGTCAACCAAAGACTCATTGACAGTTTCTTTCAGCGTAGAAATAGAAGACAGAAGAACAACCATGTTAACTATCCTGTATATACATACATACAAAATTTCTTCTTCTTTCTCTTCTCTTTTCCCACATTTTATGGACATTTTAATCCACAATTTAATCATTATTCTTGTTTTTCCCTCATTCTCTATGGTTAATGTACCTCACAGTGCAGTAATAGTGAGGCCAACTATTGGAGCCAAATTCATGTCCAAATTCAAACACAAATAATATTTATGTAGTAAGACAATTCTGTGATTCATTGAACTCCAGTTTTACCATTTGTATTAAGTTAAATATTAGTCAATTCTGGATGTAGATTTGTGTTCTGCTGTTCACTAATGTACTTATAGAATGGGTATACCTTGCTCCTTACTTTGCCTATGCACAGCCTATGACACAATGTAAAGTTGTAGGTCAAGAATTGAGGCCATAGCAGAAAATTACACAGGTAGATTAAACCTTAAAAGGCAATAGGACTATTAGTTACAATGTAAAAGGGGGAGGAAAAGGAGGAGGAAAAACAAAGGAAGAAAAGCCTCATGATAGTAGGTGATGCTGATAATGTCCTCGCGAGCATTTAGTCTCATTATTTTACTTGGAGCACATGTATACAGACTGTGGAAAATATGAGAATAGGTGACTGGACAAGGCAGCACTGGAACTTTTATAAATGAAATTTAATTTTTTTTAACCAGATGGAGGAATACGGAGAAATTTCTTGGGAAATTATTCCTGGATGATTTTGGCAGTTTCTTTTAAGATGGAGTGGGAGGTCTGTGGGCTACTGAGGCATGAGCTTGCTTATTGAGGCATGACCTAGCTTCCTTTTGTCCTCTATGCAATAAGAAAGGGTCGAGGATATAGCTCAGTGGTGCAAGCACTTGCTTAGCAAGCACAATGTCCTGAATTTGATTCCTGGTACCAAAAAAAATAAAAATAAAAATAATAAAATTCGGCATGTGCAGTAAGAACTTTCCTGAAGTGTGTCACTACTATCAAACATCAGAATCAGATTTAGGGAGCTTAGAGGAAGGAGAAAGGAGGAAGAGATTTGTATGTATTTTGGAATTCAATGAAGAGAAAGAAAGAAAGAATTATAGAAGGACTAAGACTAGAGGAAATGTTTGTAGAGGATAAACCAGATATATCTCAGTTAATTACAGTACCTGGAAAATATAACTCTTTCATGCTATACAAAGCCATTTTGTTTTCCTACATCATGGGCACTGACTGAAATGAACCATATAATTTTCCCAAGGCAACAATGAGTGAAAATTTTGTCATTAGTTTAAATGCTTGACGTTGACTTATATGAGGCACTTCATTGTCATTAGCAGATCCCGTTGTATTTACATTGGTTTCTTGATTCTGTCCCACCAATCAACTTTTCTCAAAGCCTGGAAGCCTGGAAGAGAGCTGAGAAGTTATATATTTAAAACAACTTTATTGTTCTTTTCACTTCAAACTCTTGGTTCCTTTGGGGAAATATTCAAAAGAAAAGGCTTTTTTTCTTTTAAATTAACTATCAATAGGTATGGTAGATACATCCTAAAGTAGCCACCGTGAGTCATGCCTTTGTATAATTCCTTCCTCTTGAGTGCAGAAGGAATCTGCAACTTGCTTCTTAAGCATTAGAATATGGCAAAAGTCATGGGAAGTCACTCAATTATGTGACATTATATATGACAATATTAAAAGCGTGGAAAGCACTTCTCTGGAGAGGAAGATCAGCTAAGCCATACCTGGATCCTGACTCAAGAAACTAAGAGATGCTAAATATGTATTCTTTTGACTGTTAAGTTTGTGGTGATTTGTTATGTTGCAATTGATAGCTAATGTAGCAAAGAAAGTGTTGATTAGTGGTCAAAACCCTCAGGCAAAGTTTTCTGATGTGTAAGTAGCTAGAGACTGAATCTGAAATCTTTCTATTGAAAGATAACTGAAGCAAAATGTTCAAATCCCATAACTGGTCAGTTAAAGTAGTGTTACTTGGAAGCAACAGTTTTGTCCTGGTTTTACCTGGCCAGCTGTGAGAGGTTGGGGAATCCACTGGAAGAAGTCACAGAGATGGATGGTTTCTCTTATTCTTGCATTCAGTAGTGTTCTTGCTAGCCTGAGGTCCAAACTCTATCCCTCCAGGCCTTTTCAAATTGTTTCAGATTATGGACTTTCTTCCTTTGCTCCCTGAAGATGGAGTAGCATTAAATGAGGAAGGGGACCAAACTGTCTTCCAAACCCCTTTCACTCTTTGCTCAATTTCCATTTGTTTTTCAATAGTATAACATACATGTTCTTTGTATACTAGGGTTAGTCAGTATTAACAGATGGAATGAACATTATTTTACCAGCAGAACATATGTTCTTTTACTTATGAATAGTCATTTCATCCTATTTTAGTGATGGGCATAATGTTATGAGCAAGAACAAAAGCAGGTCACATCTGATACCACTCTTGTGACATTGGTTACATGGGTTGGTCATAATGGATGTGGAATAAATGGCAATATGGACTACTGCAATTATGGCCTAACTATTCTTTTGGAATGGGGTATCTTGCGTTCAGAAACTTCCCCTGAGCACTTTTCTAACCTTTCTTAAACACAGAATTCAGCCCTGCTGTGGTGCCTAGTTTTGGATTCACTTTTCCTTATTTTTATTTCATTATTTGTTGTGCTTTTATTTGTATTCCTACAGGTTGATGTTCCCTGGGACTTTGATCTCCTACCATTTAAGAATGTTAAGAAATGATTTTGTGAATTTGAATATTGTGCTTCTGTCATTTAGTACCTGAGATTTATGTCATTTTGATCTGAGGTTTTACATATCTTGATGGTTTTCTTTGGATAATCAGAGTACAGGGTGTTGAGGATTAAATGAAGCCTGCAGCTCCAAGTGTGACTGAAATTTCTTTATTACTCTACTTTTTTTTTTTTTTTTTTGCCTCTTCCTGGGCCAGTCTAAATCTGAATTCTGGAATGAAATGGCTTTAAGCTAGTTTTCTAGTGATTTGTCCACCTCTATTATTCCTTTCCCTCTTCTACTTTGGGTTAAATTATTAAAAATGATGGCACTTATTTTTCCTGGCTCAGTGCCTAAAGTTTCTCCTGGAAGAGGAATTATCTCTTTGTCCACTCTTTCTTTGCTTTCTCTCAGGGACTTTGAAAGGAAACTCAGAGCCTTTTGCTGGATGCCAACTAATCAAAAAAGACAGTACTTGGGGAGGAGGTCTTTGCATCATCCCTGATCCTCCTCTATGTTCTACTTTTAATTGAGTGTCTGTCAGGTATTGAAAAGCACTATAGAAATACACTTCATGACAAAGGAATTGGGAAGTAAATTTGGAATTATTCAGCTTTTTTGTTGACTCAAAAGAACAAGCAAGCATCAAAAGCCCCAAGCAGGTGAAAGCACCCATAAATCAGAGCTGGAGAAGTTAAATTGCTTCTACTTCTTTGAAGAAGAATGAAAGAGACTCAAAGCACCATCTCTGGTGTTGACAAGCCAAGAACTGAACCAGTACCATGCAGAGCAAATTAGACAGGATAGACACAGAACAAAAAATACAGGTGGTCGGTTTATGGTTTGCAGAGAGAAGATAAGGTGAAGACTAGAATAAACTGTGACTCGTCAAAAGAGAGAGCAATCTAAGAATGGAATCTATACTTATAAGGTTTCCAGGGAAAACTGCTGCTGAGAAGAGACACAAATGAGATGCATTATGACCAACAGGTTTTAAGTATCAAATTAATTTTATAAGTGTGACTGGAAGTCAGGAAACCTGAAGAAATTATAAAACATATATTGATAGAGAGTAAAGCAGGAATTACTTGAAAGCCTCTGGTACTAAATGATTAGATCAAAATGACATAAATCTCATAAATGACAGAAGCACAATATTCAAATTCACAAAATCATTTCTTAACTAGCCTGGCTGTGTGAGCAAGTTCAAAGTGATAGGAAACAGAAAGTAAGGATATTATGGCAACTCAGGACATATCACTAAGAGTGCCTAAGTAAGGCAAATCTGCAAATGACAAGAAGGCATTCAATGTCTATGAAGTAATCAGGGAAAACTAAGTCATAAACGTAGTATCTTTACCAAGTACAAAGAAAATATGGTCTGTTTTGTCTCTATAGTAGAATTACAAAATCTCTTTAAAATACTGATTCTTTGAGTAGGCACAGATGAAATTGTGCAGTCTTACTCATCAAATTAGTATAATTTTTCCTTGCCTTGTCCAGACACTGAGAAAATGAGCTAAGCACAAGTGTGAGATGAGGGTGGATGTCTATCTTTTGGGAAGAAGTAATTGTCAAATTGATGAATTTCAAGCCTGTTCTTAGTAATTCCATTAATAATCTGGACAAAATAGAGTATGTGTTTTGGACAAATGTGAACTTTTAGTACAAGCATGGTCCCTGGTTAACCTTCGGAAAGTTATGCAACATCTCTAAGGCAGTTTCCTCATTGTAAAATTGAGATAAGAGCTACCTGGTAACATTTTCATCCATGGGAAGTTGTAAATGTGACAGGCACTCACTGCACCTACTGCTTCTTTTACTTATGCCTGTTCTTCAAGAATAGCCTGCTCTTGCTGGGTGTGTCTCTTCATTTTATTATTGTATGTGTATTATTGTGTTCTCTTTTACACAGGTTATTATGCCTTTGTTCATTTCATTCCCAGCCCATGTTTTTTGGTCCACTTACATGGCCTACATTAATTACACTTCCATATACATTCTTGCATATTTTTCACGTAGCCATCTTTATACCACTGTCATTGAGCACCCCTGAAATGCATCAGTGAATTCAAATTTGAACTTCTAAAATAGTGGGTTCTAAACAATGGCTGCTTATTAGAACCACCTGAGGAGCTCTGAAAGCATCCTCATACCCAGGCTGAAGGCAAACCCAATGGAAGTAGACTGTCATGGTGTTTGACCCACAAACCAAAACAGTACTCTTAGGAGAACTTTCCAGGTGATTCTAATGTGCAGTTAAGATTGTGAATTACTGCTGTAATGTATTGGTAAGGTGCTTATGGCAGTTTTGCTCCTCTCTTCCCAAGTAGACTAAAGGTAAGAGAGCCAGCTTCCTTGATAACTTCACTTCAGAGGAAAGGCAATCAAGTTCTCGAGAAAGATATTTGTAGGTTGTAAAACTAGCAAGAGACCATGGAAAGATTTACATAGCAAAAGGACAGAAAAAATTTGCATAATTGCCAATTTTCTAAAGTACATGAAAAGCAAAGAAGGTCAGGTGCTTGGAGTCAGAAAGAAAGCTGTCTTTGTGGCAGGATCTTCCTGTGCAGCTCAGTCCGGCCTTGAACTCACCATGTACCCCAGGTGGTTTCCAACTTACGATTCTCCTGGCTCAGCCTCCTGAGTACTGGGATTCAAAGCCCGTGCCATCATGCCAGCCTGAGCCATCCTTTCTTGATTACCTCCAGACATGTGCTAAACCCTAAGGGGAGAAATGAGCTTACTTCTTAGAGTAAGAGACCAGTGATAGCCTTAGCCAAGGCATCATAAACTTTCTAACACAGAACTCATCTTTGGGTCTGTGGACAGTCCTTTGAAATATGTTAGAATCCTCTGGTGGAGGTTTTAATCATTATCACTGCTTGCACTTTTCTCTCTGAGAGTGTGATTTTAGTTACTTTGAGTTGGTTCAGACTCTGTTTTTTTCTTATTTTTTAATTTTTTGTCTTTTTGAGACAAGGTCTTGCTATGCTATTCAGGCTGGTCTTGAGCTCACTTTGTAGCTCAGGCTAGTCTCAAATTTGCAATGATCCTCCTGCCTCAGGCTCCTGAGTGCTGGGATTACAGGCGTGTGCCACCATGCCCTGCTCCTATGCTGTTTAAAAACTCCCCAAGGAAGTGCATGTATAGATGGAACTGAAAATGAGGGAGTGAGTAGGCAGGTGGGGTGACTATCCCACTCCTAGTGCCTCATCACTACTTACAAACTGACCCAGAACGGCCTCTCAAATTCAAACCCCAGCTCAATATATTTTGCTTATATTTTTCTCTACATTCACTGCACTTATATTTGCAGTAAATAGATAAGTAGATAAAATTCTTTTCATTTGATTTGCTTTTCATTTGTGCTAGATTAATGGTTTGGAGTAGGATAAAAGAAAGGTAGAAAGGAGGCAAGGAAAATTTTAACTTTGAAATGGTAATTTTAAGAAAACTTCAACTTTAGGATGCAAAATTGCCCAAAGTTATTCATAGCTGCATTCCATACCTATACTCCCCAGCTTTGCTTATTTTCTGCAATCTTTCTTGCTTGTCCATTCCCCAGGACCATCACACCCAAATCCCTTAAAGATGCCATGTGTCCATAAATTAACCTAGTCATAACAATCTGACCTTAAAATGAAGAAAGGGATTCTAAGGGTTCAAAGACTGTTTGTAGGCAAAACATCTTAGATTGCCCATTTTAAAGGATACTTCCAAGAGCACATGTATATCCTCAGTCTCAGACTGTAGCATATTTTATCCTCCAGCATCCATACCCCCTTCTGAGTGTGTGCATGTTTATCAAATCTGCTTGTGCCTCTTACTGAGAGCTGAGCAATTATTTCTTGTGACTCGTCAAGAACCTATGCTGTGTGTGGGTGAGTTGAGGTCCTCATCTTCTCTTGGAGGGCACCTCAGTGACTCAGTGACAGTTGAGAGCAAACCTTGGAGCACCCATGCATACCAGTGGATATTAGCATGAGGCAGGTGACAAGATGCTTCATTTCTGTACCTCAGTTTCTCATTTTTGAGACTGTTTTTGTACAGTCAATAATTGATTTATGTTTTAAGAGAAGTTTTGTCCTCATCCCTGGTCATGTTTATATCCACAGAGTAGCACATAGTTTGAAAACAACTTCAGTGGATGTTTGCCTGAATGATCCAGTTAATACGGATCATTTTGGGAGAGTAACACAAAAGAAAGGTGTCTTCCCTTCCTAAAGAGATGCAGCTGCTCCTTACAGTATGGCTGGCTTGTATAATCTACTCTGATAGTCTTTTTCCTGATAAAGAGACATGATTAAAAATATATGGGGAATATTTAAATTTAAAAGTATTTCAGCAAAAGGCACATTGCCATGAATCCTCTTCAAAATACTCCTTGCTTTGAATACATGTATTCCATCATTCTTTCCATTTTCTGAAGCAGTTCTGGAAGTCTTCTTTCACGTCTTTATGAGATGTGATCAAAATATAGTGAATGCTACTGTTGAGTGTCATGCAATGGAAAACCAGAGCCATAAAAACACTACAGTACATCCTCATCTATCTTACTCACCAGATCTGGCACCATGTGACTTCTGGGCCTGCCCTAAACACAAAGTGACCACAAAAGATTAAGTGTATGGAATCAATTCAGGACATCAAGGCAACCATGACAGTGCAACTAAAGACACTCATGAAAGAATCCCAGAACTGCTTCAGAGAATGGCAAGAATGATGTCATAAGGGTATTTGAAATGATGGTGATTAATGGCAATATGTCTTTTATTGGAATGATTTTTTAAAAATTCATTTTATTTTACTTTATGTATGTAAATATTATTTCCTTGTTGTCATTTGTCTTTATGTTGTTATATTCTCTGATATACAAAAGATTTAAATTTTGATAATGCCAAAGCAATCTCCTTTATGATATCTAGGTTTTGCATCTCAAATATTTTAGCCCAGCATTAAGAATTTTTAAGAAGAAAACTATTTTTTACTTTTTTACTCAACACCTTTAGAACTCCAAGTTTATGTTCATATTTATATCCATGATATAGGCAGTGGTTTAACTTTATACTTTCCAAATGTATAACCAATAATCAGTTTTCACTACACTTATATAATCATCTGTCTCCTTAAATATCACTTTAGTCTTGAACTAAATTTGCATTTGTAAATGGGCCCTTTGACTCTTTTGTGTACTTCTCCATTTATTATCTCTTTTCTTGAGCACCAATATGGCATTATTTTATTTGGAACAAGTTTATACAATATTTTTGATATTTAATGAAACTTCTGTTTACTTGTTACATTATTTCAAATCTCTTAGACTTTCTTGCCTATTTTTACTCCTATGTGAACTTTAGAATCAGCCTTGCAGTTTCCACAAAAAATTCAAGTATAATTTTTATTGAAAGTTGCTTGAATTTATTGTTTAACTGAAAATAATTTATAATTTAAAATATCAATACTTCTTACACCGAATCACAACATGTTTTTCTATTCGTTAGACTTTAAAAATCCGTACATACTGTTTATTTTTAATCAAGATATTACAGATTTATTTACATGTATTTGGTTCTTAGAAGATTTTGCTTCATTGTCTTCTAGCATCCAATGCTAATGAGAAATTGGATGCCATTTAGATTACAAATTCTTTGTGGCCATTTTCTTCTCTTGTTTGTAAGCATATTTATTCTGCATGTTTCACCATTTATTCTGCACAAACTGTGGTAGATTAGGGGTAACTGAATACTCTGCATTCTTTGAACCAACAATGATGATGATCAATCCAGGTGCCTTCCTCCTCTCCTCTTTTGTCAGGCTTTTTGTCAGACTTACTAGATCTTTTTTTATCTTTTCTTTTTTGAGTCTTTATCTCTTTTTTCTTTTTCTTATTGTTTTCTTCTTTTTTGTTCTTTTTTGTCACAAAATTTCTTAAAGCTGGACAAGCATATAAAAACTCTGTGGGTTTTTTAGGCCAAAATGTCAAATACAAGCAACTGTGCACTAATGTTTTTCCACAAAGAAGTTGTAGTATTCTCCTTTACAGTTGCTGGAACATCATGACAGATCAAATAGTTTTCATAGAATACTGAATGAAGTTGATAATATCTTTATAGTTCATAAGAAGGAATAATTTTGTCATTTCACCCATCTCTAAAACTCACCCACAGTACTTAACATATGAGGATCTTAGACATTTGATTGGGAAAGGACCTTAGTAGCTATCTCCATCACTTTAAGCAGTCTAGGTTTTGCTTCTGTTCATTCTTAGAGAGGAATATCTTCTGAGATAGTACCTAATGACTCTGGTCATTGCACCTAGGCATTCTGACTTTTAGTTTTGAGATTTGTTCTCATTGCCCCAGAACATTTTACGTTCAGCTTCTATGGATGCATGGGTTAGAACATTCCAACAGGAAAAAAAGATTCTCCCATCCTCTGTTCATATTCTTGTGCTTAATTCCATAGTATTTGTTTAGAAATGGCTAGAGGGGCTGGGGATTTAGCTCAGCGGCAAAAGCGCCTGCCTGGCAAGCGCAAGGTTGTGAGTTCGGTTCCTGGTACCGGAGAAAAACAAAAAAACAAAAAAACAAAAAAACAAAATTAGAAATGGCTAGAGATTGGGTGATGCTCAGGGAGATAATAAATGAGAAAGGTTACTCAGATGTATATGCCTCAAACACAGCCTTGAAATGTACTGTAATGGATATTTATTATACAACACCTTGGTTTTCTTTTGTAGTTTTTTTTAATTTTAAGAAATAAAAGAAGGAAAACATATTAACAAACAGACATCCATTTACAAAACATCATAAGAACACAAACAACAGAGTTATAGACAAAGCTGTAGGACATTAACCATGGTTGTTGTATTACTTATTGATATCTTCAAAGTGGTTTCTCAAGAAAACAAATAGAGACATGCATGATTGATCAAACAAGTAATCATTAACTGTTCCTTTCTGTAGGGCAATAGAAGACAGTAGTACAACTATGTTAGCTATCCTATACATACATATAAACATAATTTCCCTTCTTTCCCTTTTCTTTTCCCACTCCCCAGTTATCCTTTACCTTTGAGCATTTTCCTTTCGTTTCACAGTGTCTATCATACCTCCTAGTTTTTATTCACTCTTTCAGGTCTTACACTAGTGAGACAGTGTAGTGTTTGCACATGCAGGTTTGATATACTTCCTTATGAGTATGGTCTCCAGTTATGACCATTTTCCTATAAAAGCCTCAAATTTATCTTTCTTTGTAGCTGAGTAATATTCTATTATAAAAATGTTGAACATCTTTAGTCTTTTGAGAAATGCAAATTAAAACACCATTGAGATTTCATCTCATCCCTGTAGGAATGGCTAGCATTAAGAAATCAACCAATAACAAATGCTGGCGAGGCTATGGAGAAAGAGGAACTCTTCTCCACTGCTGCTGGGAATGCAGACTGGTGAAACCACCAAGTTTTTTTATCCAGTCCTCAGTGGATGGACATTTGGGTTGCTTCCACAATTTAGCAATTGCAAACTATGCTGCTGTGAATATAGGTGCACATATATCACTGTGATACAACATTCTCAGATCTTCTGGGAAAATACTCAGAAGGGGAATATCTGAGTTGAATGGGACCTCTAGAACTAGTTTTCTGAGGAATCTCCAAACTGATTTTCACAGTGGTTTCACCAGTCTGCATTCCCAGCAGCAGTGGAGAAGAGTTCCTCTTTCTCTATAGCCTCGCCAGCATTTGTTATTGGTTGATTTCTTAATGCTAGCCATTCCTACAGGGATGAGATGAAATCTCAATGGTGTTTTAATTTGCATTTCTCAAAAGACTAAAGATGTTCAACAATATCTCATGTATTTATTTGCCATTTGTATTTCTTTATCTGAGAAGTGTGCATTCATCTCAGCTGCCCATTTTTGGATTGGGTCTTTGAATTTGGAGAGGCTGATGTTTTTAAGTCTTTATATGTTTTAGATAGAAGTCCTTTGTCCGAGGGACAGTCAGCCAAAATTTTATCCAACTTTGTGGGTTTTCTTTTGACTCTGCTGGTGATTTCTTTACATGTGCAGAAACTTTTCAGTATGATGAGATCCCAGTTGTTGATTCTTTGAAGTGTTTCAAGTGCAGTTTGGTTTTTCTCATGAACTCTCTGCCTACCCCTACATCTTCAAGGTTTTTACCTACTTTCTCTTCCAATAGATTTAGTGTTTCTGTTTTAACGTTGAGATCTGTGATCCATTTTGGGTTGAGTTTAGTGCATGGTGATAGACTTGGGTCTACTTTCAATCTTTGGCAGGTAGCAAGCCAATTTTTCCAGCACCATTTATTAAAGAGGTTATCTTTCTTCCAGTGAGTTTCTTTGGCCCCTTTATCAAACATTAGGTGGCTGAGTGTGTTTGTGGTTGTGGCTGTGTCTTCCAGTCTGTTCCACTGATCCTCCAGCCTGTTTTTTAACCAGTACCAGGTTGATTTTATGACAGTAGCTTTGTAGTATAATTTCAGGTCAGGGATTGTGATTCCACCTGACTTATCCTTGTTGCCCAGGATTGCTTTTGTTGTTCTGAGTCTCTTCTGGTTCCGGATGAATTTAAGGCATGTTTTCTTGAGATCTGTGAGGTATGCTAATGGTAGTTGAATGGAAATTGCATTGAATCTGCACAGCAGTTTTGAGAATATGGCCATTTTCACAATATTGGTTCTTCCTACCCATGAACAAGGAATATTTTTCCATTTACTAAAATCTTCTTTGATCTCTTTTTTCAGAGTACTGTAGTTTTCATTGAATCAATCTTTTACTTCTTTTGTTAGATTGATTCCTAAATATTTCAATTTCTTGGATGCTACTGTGAAAAGTATGGTTTCCTTAATTTCTCTCTCAGTCTGTTTGCTGTTTGTGTATAGAAATCCTATTGATTTTTGGGTGTTGATTTTGTATACAGCTACACCGCTGAATTTGTTGATTAATTAAAGGTGTCCTCCTGTGGAGTTTTTGGGGTCTTCCATATAAAGTATCATGTCATCTGCAAATAGTGCTAATTTTACTTCTTCCTTTCCTATTCTTATTCCTTTTATTTCTCTCTCTTGTCTAATTCCTATGGCTAATGCTTCCACAACTGTATTGAACAGGAGTGGTGACAGCAGACGTCCTTGTCTTGTTCCTAATTTTTAAAGTAAAAGCTTTCAATTTTTGTCCATTTAGAATGATGTTGGCTGATGGATTGCCACAGATGGCTTTGATTAGGTTAAGGTAAAGACCATCTATTCTTCTTTTCTATAGAGTTTTTATCATGAATGCATGTTGGACCTTGTCGAAAGCTTTTTCTGCATCTATTGAGATGATCATGTGGTTTTTGTCTTTGGTTCCATTGATATGGCGTATAACATTTATAGATTTGTTAATATTGAACCAACCCTGCATTTCTGGAATGAATCTGACTTGGTCGTGATGTATGATTTTCTTGATGATTCACTGCATTCTATTTGCTAGTATTTTATTGAGTATGTCTGCATCTATATTCAGTAGGGAGAATGGTCTGTAATTCTCTTTCTTGGTTGGGTCTTTGTCTGGTTTTGGAATCAGTATGATACTTTCCTCCTGAAATGAGTTAGGGAGAATTGCTTCTTTTTCAATTTCATTGAAGAGTTTCAGGAGTGTTGGTATTAAATCTTCTCTGAATTTCTTGCAAAATTCTGCTGTGAATCCATCAGGGCCTGGGGTTTTCTTTGTCAGTAAATTTTTATTCACATTTCCACTCTCATTAATTGATATTGGGTTGTTAGGATTTTTATATCTTCTTGACTCAACCTTGGTAATTCCTACATATCTAGGAATCTGTCCATTTCTTCTGAGTTTACTATCCTATGGGAGTAAAGATTTTCAAGGTCTTCTGAATTTCTGTAGAATCTGTAGTGATTTCATCCTTTTCATTCCTTATTGCATGAATCTGAGTTCTTTCCCTCCTTTTTATGATAAAGTTGGCTAGGGGTTTATAAATTTTATTTATTCTTTCAAAGAACCAACTCTTTCATTCATTTAATTTTTTGTAGAGTTTTCATTGTCACAGTTGGATTAATTTCTACCCTGATCTTTATAATCTCCTCCATGTTTTGGGCTTTTTGTTTGACTTGTTCTTCTTTTTCTAAAAGTTTTAGGTGCAGCAGTATGCTATTTATTTGTTCTCTTTCTGTATTCCTTATGTGTGAGTTCACCACTATAAATTTCCCTCTGAGGACCACTTTCATTGTATCCCACACATTCTAGTAAGTTTTATTTACATTTTCATTTGTTTGTAGGTATTTTTTAATGTCTTTATTTTTCTTCTGTGACCCTTTGGTTGTTCAGGAGGTTGTTGTTCAATTTCCAAGTGTTTATGGAGTTTTTGGAGTTCCTTTTGTCTTTAATTTCCAATTTCATTGTATTGTGGTCTGATAATATGCATGTATTTACCAAGTTCTCCTATGTCAATGTCTCCTGGACTTCTGAGAGGGGTGGAGTTCTGAAACTGCATTTTAGTCCTTTGTCTTGTCATGTTTACTCTTGGTGGTTAAAGTCCCCAGTCCCTTTCCCCACTGTCAGCTCAGCAAAGGTCACTAACCTTCCTAATTTTCCTGGTGGTCAAACTTGCCCCTCAGTGGCCAGTTGGGTGTGCTGCTTAGTCTGTGTTCTTCAAGCAGATCGTGAAGTTTACCTAGTTCTGCCAGGTCTCAGACACCAATCACAATGTGATTAAACAATAATTTATTGCATCAGAGATTCTTAGCTCATGTCTCTGCATTGGCATTCAACAAGGCTCTGCCTTATTTATATATAAACAATGTATCATTGGATTTTAAGGGCAAGGATCTGCTTACAGTAATTTTATATAGGACATAGTTAAGGAATTGTTACTGATGCTCAAAATATTTATCTAAACTCAGATAATGAATTAATTATTATCATCTACTACTATCAGTTTTTATAAGCTTTTGGGGTTATGATTTGCAAATTAATATCTATAGCCTACTGCTGGTAATTTTGGCTTGTATTTCCACTATTGAAAATAATTAATGCTCGTGCCAATTTATAGCAGTTGATAGTCCATCAAATGGCTAAAGAAAGCACAATGTTACATGCAATGCTCTCTGAAAGAATGAGATAGCTCAAGCTAAGTTGTTAGTTATAACTTTCTAGACAACACGTGCTTCCAAGCAATCTCTAATTAACCTTTATTCTCAAAAGATTAACTAGAATTTTTCTCTTCTTTGGTAGCTTCTATACAGAATCAAACTGAATTTGAAATGTAAGTTAACTGCCTATTTGATGCTTAAAGAATGTGTTTGAAGAAGGTTTATGGATGACAGTTTTCTGCACTGGAGGCATGATGATTTTGAATGCCCTCTCATCAAAATTGATCATTCTTGTATACACTAATCTCTGTGTGTATTTAAAGTACTTATCTTGGGCTCACTGAGGTTAAGATGCCTCACATCAGGATTTTCATTTCTAAACACTGTAAGTTATCCTTATTTATGAGCTGTGCTTAAGTAGCTTAATTACTAGCTCATCCCCAAAATGATTTGATGTTTTGTGTACACATTCCATCTAAACCTCAATAATGTTGCTTACTTAGACTGCATGGATTCGTAAATCTCATCTTCCCTAGTTTTGTGACCTTAAGAAAGTGTTCCGGTCATTCAGGGTTCTGCTTTTGCTATCTGGTAAGTTGAGATAGTGTACCCATTTTATAGGGTTGTGTAAGAATTAAAGCAAACTGAATTAAGGTAAGTAAAACATTGTAGGGCCATAGTAATCACCCAGGAAACTTTAGTTGTTATTAGTACCAATGAAAAAGTGCCAATTTATTTTCAATTCATATGTTAATTTTAAATATGAGTATGCATAAACTGTTTTCTTTAATATTTACCTTGAAGCACATTTTGAAAGTTTACCCTGTGCTTCCCTGCCAAGTCTCTGCAGTAGGAGGCAGACACCCAAGGCAACAAACCAGAGGCTGATAGTTCTATGAAATCCAATATTTATAAGTCAAATCCCATCATGATAGCTTTACAGGAAGCAAGAGTGGTCATTACATGAAAACATTCCTCTACTGAGCTGAGCTCTTAGGAAATGGTTTCCTTTTCTAGAACCTTGCTGAATACACGGCTAGTGGTCATTCTTACCCATTCTAAACACTTCCATGTGGCACAGCCTTGTTGAATGCCAGATATTATAAACATCCTGAAAACTCATTATAGACGTGGTAGAATTCAACTCCGAAACGAAATATCAAATCTTAGTGGAAAAAGTTTAGATTTTATGGAAGCAGTGAAAGGATTAGTCGAATGAAGACTTTTTTATATTAAGTAAGGCTGATACCTAGTACAAACCTCTTCCACATTTCTTGGAAGTTTTGCTTAAAGTGAGAAATTATGTACTTAATGATTGATAAGAGTATGAAAATCAGGAAAATTAAACTTCAGGTTTCTTTGTGCTTCTGAGCTCTTAAGCACCACCTTTCTGTTCTTTCAATTTACTTCATTCTCAAATAGTTTCAAACCCCTGCCTGAACATGCCAATTAATATTATAGCTAGAGTATCACTCACCTCTGGAGAAAACTTTAGTCAAGCTCAAATTAAATTACTGAAAATAAGAAGTTAACAACATACAACAATGGTTTAAAAATAAACATTTAATGAAGAGCATAATTCCTGCTGAGAAAAGGGAGAAAAGTATTCTATTTGAGGTCAAATTTTACTATTATGTAGCAAGAATGTCAATTCCCACCTAAGCTCTAGTCAAGGGTGTGAAATAAATCATTTCAGAATTTCAGTGTTGATCTTCCTATGCTAAGACAAAGGAGAAAATAACTTGCTGCAAAGTTTCTGTTTAAACTATTCCATAGAAAGGCAACAAAAGTACAGATGTCTAAGTGTTGAACTATTTTTTGGAAGTTGGAAATGTCTATGAAGTGCTGAAGTAATGCAGTGGGTCCTTAATCAAAGAAATGGTGTCTCATTAGGTATCTAAAATTAACTGCTCCATGTATGCTCAATGTCGCCCTGTCTTGTTCCCTCTAGAATATGACTCATTCAACTTCCCAGCTCATTTCCCTTTTCTCAGACTCTGCTCTGGCCCCTTTTTTATTCCTAGGTTCTCTCTTACCATTTCATCCCCTCTCAAAGCTAAACTCACACATCCAGGCAGATGACTCTCAAGCTGGTATTTATAGCCCCATCTTCTCTTCCAAGCTCAGTGTCACATTTCCAACTATCTGCTAGACATTTGCACCTAAATGTACCACTAGCATCTCAAATTCAAAATGTCTAAATCTTATTTTCTTGCTTTAAACTGCTCCTGATTTTCTCTCTTCTTTAAATAAATGGTAGCCACATTTTTTGTTCTAAGCTATTTCAAAATATATTTTGTATTATCTTTTCTTACATTTCCTGTGGTTACAAAAATTCCATTAGTCCTTCCTTTAAATCAGTTCATTTCTCTACACCCACCTATTGGATACCTTTTTAAAGCCTCAATTCTGTGCTAGAAGCTAAGGGATAAACAACATGCAGATCAATGAGATACCAGCTGTGTGCTCAGAAACCTTGTGATCTAAAAAAAAGAAACCTTATGATCTAGTAATTGAGATATAGGATGGACCTGAATTTTGTTTTCAGGACCATCAGATTAATTTCCTTGCACTTCATATTTTTCTTTTCATAAGCCATCAATACTTGTTCTATCTTTCAAAGTAGCCTGCAATTGGGCTTTCTCATACTTAACAATAACAGCTCAGACTACTTGCTTCATTTCCTGTGTACCAATACTATTTGTTCTCAACACATTCACCCAGTATTTCACTCAATCTCTATAAGGTGGATATTGCTGCTGTTCCCCTAACAGTTGAGAAAGGGTAGGCACAGAGGGATTAGATACCTTGCTTGAAGTCATGTAGTTTACAGATGAAAGATAAATAATTGAGGCCTGGAGCCTGCCTCTGTAGCAGAGACTCTGACCTGCTGGCCCCTGTCGCCTGACCCACACCTCTGACCCTGTCCTTCCCCAGCTACAAGGGACAGGGAGAGCTCTGACCCCAAAAAGCCACTCTGTTGGCTGGATCGTCACTTACAATTTGTGTGACTTGACCTGAACAGATGATCTCGACCTCCATTGTTTTTCTTTTGAGAACTGGAAATAAGATACAGCAGCTACTATCATGTGAACTAATGCCTGAGTTAGGGACCTGTCTCTTTCTAATTTGGGTGTACTTTCAAGTTGATAATTAAAATTGAGATTAAAATAACTTATGATTTATATCATTTAATGCAAAATGATATTGGAAGCTTTTGGATAAAACTTTAATATAGATATTTGTGCTGATATTTTTATTTTCACACTATTTTACCTTCTTGATATTCTTTTGTGATTTTTAGTTATTTGACAATTTCAACTTTTTAAATTTAAGTGATTAATATCTAACATTTAATATTGGAGGTGTTTTAACAATCTGTTAAAATGTTATTTTCTTTCTAGTCTCGATTTATCTACCTAGAATAGTGACATTTTCTGTGTTATTGAGTTGCTTTTACTGACATTTGATTTCATTCTTTTTCACATTTCTGAAAATTTCTACCAGTTGCTTATATCAAAACTGTTCTTATAAGAAGTGTTTAACAATTGCCCATAATGTTTGGAATAATTTCGATTTTCTTTTTATGCTTTTAAATGTAATTTTCTATATGTTCAATATTCAATTACTTTTGTGAAATAGAATTTTAGCTCTTTTAAATACATATATGAGTTTAAAATGAATTTTAAATAAAGTTTAATTGAAAATAGATATAATTTTAATCAACCTCTTATTTTAAATTTAAATTTACTTTTAAATTTTAACAGCTTGGCTTTAAATTTTTATTTAACTAATAAATGAAAACTAAAATATTATATGTACTAATGAGGTAACAAAATACTGTATTTCAACCAATATATTCAGTGTGTAATGTTTAAATGAAGTGTCTCTCCTCAGATATCACTTTTTTGTGGTGAAAGCTTTCAATATACTTTGTTCAAGCTTTTTGAGATGTACAGTTCATTACTGCTATCTGTGGTCACCTATTATGCAGCTGTACACCAGAACTACTTGCTCCTATCTAGCAGAAATTAAAGTTTAAATGAGAACTATTTGAATGTTTACATTAATGTTTGAATTAAAGTTTAAATTAATATTCAAAAGCCTCTGACAGAAATTAGAATTAGCCCAAATAATCTTGTATTACAAATTATATTCTTTTAATAAGAAAGGAATATAAGTTATATTCTTCAACCTTTAAGAAGAAGAAAATGCTGTCATAGCCTGAAACATGATGGACCTTGGGGACATTATGCTAAATGAAAGAAGGCCATGACAGAACAACAGCTAATTAATGACTCTACTTTTCCAAAGTATCTAGATTACCCAAATTCATAGAATCAAAGAATGGTTGTCAGGGACCAAGGAAACGTGAAAAAGGGAAAATGGGACAGTCAGTAATCAAGGGACATATAGTTTCAGTTGTGCAAGAGAAATAAGCTCTAGAGATCTTCGATGCAGCATTGGACTTGTACTGAATAAGAGCATTAAATTAAAGATGGAGTAAGAATAGTTAGCAACAAAATAAAATTTAAAAGTAATGAACTAAAAAGTCATACATGACATAATGAAATCATGATTGTTCCTGATGAAAAATACTTTCCTAATATTTCACCACTGGTAATAAAAGTAGAACAGTTTTGTTATATATTTCTGTCAAATTTCTTAAATATTCTTATCAACAGTTACAATGGGTAATTTGGTAAACTCAGGAAAATTGGATTTTCCAAGAGCTGGCCAGTAGACAAAATAGCTTTCTGAAATTCTATTTTAAATTTAAACTGCTTTACACATATACTCAAATGGAATGATCAGGTTTCAGCCGATCCTTCATTGTGTTAGTAGCATTCGTCAGAGTTGAAGGCAATACTTCTTGCATAGCCTCTTCATGTAATTTCTGGCAAACTGTATTTAGCTGCTTCCCTCTTGAGCCTTGGGTTCCTTCTTTGGTTCTGCTTCTTCTTGATATCCATATGTTGGAGTTTATTTTTCTTTATCTACCTAGTTTTCTTTCAGATCTTAAATAGTCTCAAAGTTTTAAATTCCCCCTCATGATGCTCTCTTCTAAGCTGTCTCTTCATTTCTGTCCATAAGTCTGACCACCAAACTCTGAACCAACTATTTTCCACTTAGTTCCTCAAAAGATATGTTTAATTAAATGTGCTAAAAAAAAAAAAAACCCAATTAGGGATGGGGATTTAGCTCAGCGGCAAAGTGCCTGCCTGGCAAGCACAAGGTCGTGAGTTCAATTCCTAGTACCGGAAAAAAAGACAAAAAAAAAAAACAAAAAAAACAAACCATTAATTCTGCTTTACCCCTTTTGTCTATGTCACCAATTCTCATCTTTGCCCTTGGTATAGCCACCCAGCTGGTCCCTACTTCTCTTAGGTCTGTACTCCATAACATAGCTGGAATAATCTTTTAAAAGTGTATTCTAGAAATGCTGAGTGTATCTTTATGTTGCTGATCCCCTGCCTATTCATGCTCATTCCCTTTACTCTACTCCTCATTTAGTTCCAACCATACAAAATTGTTCTTCTTTCCAGGCAGTGCTTATTTCATTTGCATATCAGACCTCTTCCCTCTTCCTGAAACCGTTCTCAATAAGATTTCCATTTCTAAAACTGAAGAGATTAAGAGGCTTTACAGGTCATCAAAGTGCTGAATGGAGCTGCTGAGGTAATGTTTGGAGGATGGTCTTGGTACTAGAATGGTATCGTAACATCATATTCAAAAGTATATTCAAACCTATATTCCAATCCAGCATATTCAAATTTTTTTGTCAGACAATTTTTCAAAGAAAAAATAGTCAGCCACAGAACAGCCAATCTGTCTCTGTGTATGAATCCATGCTCATGGACCTGCAGATTGCTGTAGCTATATGAAAGACATGTGGTTACAATAATAGGTACCAAGGAAAGCAAAGATAAATTGAAGATTAAAGTTAACAGATTTTCACTATATTTGTGCATCTGTGTTATTTGTTTAGATCATTCCAATAAGCATATTTTGCTCTTATCTTACCAGGGCTTGTCCTTTATTCTTTTTCTGTAGCAACAGTGATCGTGCCTTGCACTTGTTCAGCACATTAACATTTTTGGAGTTTTTATAGTATATCACCTGTACTAAATAACTTGATTTTTTTTTTGTCCTAATTTCAAGTGGGACTATACATTAGGTTTTTAGGAAGTAGTAACAGATGGTAAATAGAATTTTATGTAGCACTAGTATTTTATGGAAACTGACCACCGTTCATTCGAGACAGTCTGTGTAATTTTATTAATAAATTGACACCATTCACATTGAGTTATTACTGATAGTCACTGACTTATTCCTGTCATTTCCTTATTTTCCTGTTGCTGATTTCCTATTTTTCCCTTCTACTTAACTGCTCCCCTTACCTGTGTATTCATTCCCTTAGAACTTTTTTGTCATTGTAAGTTTCATTGACTCTTTCTAAGGTATCCTTGCTAATTTTTTGGAGTACAGATTTGATGATCATGAAATTCTTCATGTGCTGTTTACCATGAAAGTATCCTATTTCCAAACAATTTGGAAAGATAATTTTGCAGAATATGTCAGTCTAGATTGGAAATTATTTTCTTCTAGGACTTAAAACTCTTCATTCCAAGCTCTGCTGACCTTCAAGTTTTGTGAAGGTTTACTATCATTCTAAAGAGTTTTCTTTTATAAATGTTTTGTTCCTTTTCTCTAATGG
This sequence comes from Chinchilla lanigera, assembly GCF_000276665.1. NCBI lineage: Eukaryota > Metazoa > Chordata > Mammalia > Rodentia > Chinchillidae > Chinchilla > Chinchilla lanigera. The sequence continues at coordinate 832,778 of NW_004955431.1, forward strand.
CTTTTAGTATTCTGTTTTTGTATTCGATTTCTAGGATACTGACAATGTATCATAGAGGGATTCTTTTCTGATCATGGCTATTTTGTGTTCTATATGCCTCATTTATATGTATGTTCAATTCTTTTACTTCATTTGGAAAGAGTTCATCTATGAGTTCAGTAAACAGGTTTCTCATGTCATTTTAATTTTCTTCTGATTTTTCAGTAATCCCAGCTAATTTTAAATTAGTGTTCTTCCCATCATCTGTGAGCTGTTGGATTCATTTCTCATGTTCTCTTATTTTTTTTAAGGTATCTCTTATTAATTGGTTGTTGATGAAAGTCCTGTCTTTTAGTTATGAGACTCAAGGGCTGGGGATATAGCTCAGTGGCACAGAGCCTGCTTTGCAAGCTTGAGGTCCTGAGTTCAATTCCAGGTATCAAAAAAAAATAGTTGTGAGGACTCAGTCCTCTCGTTGGTCACCTCTGTTGCCCATACTTTCAATAGAATTTTTAATCTTCTGACTTTCTATTTGGAGCCATTTAAAGTACTCTAATTCTTTTCTATACTTGTCACTCATGTTTTGCTCCATTTTATTTAGCTCTTCTATTTTTTTTATTAGTGTCTTCTTTAGACTTGCTGATGATTTCATTTAACTGACCCTGTAGCTTATTACTTGTCTTCTTTGACCTCGCCAAATGCCTTGTGAACTATTTGTTATCTTCCCTGATATGATTTTGAATAATTCAGGTTTTTGGTTTCCTTCCCTTTATTGCCACCATAGATCAGCTTTAGAGGTGTTGGGAGCTTTAAGAAGCATTTTGTTGGCCTATCTTCTCATATTTCTATTTTTTCTTGTGTTTCTGTTTGTTTTGTGTTGAGAGTTGTGGGTTTCTTGTAGTGGAAAGTTTCATTTCTAGTGTGGAGAACTATACTTAATGTTTACTTTTAAGTGGTATCCTCCGAGAAAGGCAACCTACTGGTATTTGTTTCTTCCAGGGTCCATCTACTTCTGTTTATTTGAGAAGGGATGTTGCAGTGTATTTTGCCCAGCACCTAGTTCTCAAAGAATGAGCCACAGTATTGTTAATGACCCCAAGTCAATGTAGATATTGGCATCTCAAGAAAAGCAATTCATAGCAATAACTATGTAACTTTGGTTATAGAAATAAATTATCACCATTGTAGCATTAAATACAAATTGAATAATGATAAACCTTAAGAACCAATAATGTACCACACTTTTCCATAAACAAGAGCTCTATGTTTATAGTGTTAACATGAAGATAAACCAAACGTTGACTTACTATTGACCTATAGTAAATATCTACTAAATGAACAACTTTACCTCTACTCAGAATATGACAGTATTCAATAAGAATAGCATAACATTAACTATTTATTTATAGATTCATAAAGTTTAGTGGTTATGGTCATAAAGGTGGAATGGGTGAGGAACTAGAAAATGAAAAACACTACTCCAGAGTGGGTGGGCTGTTTCATGTGGGAGTGGGTGCTATTCCTCTGGCAGTGTGGGCTGTCTCAAGTGGGATTCTGCTCTTCCAGCAAAGGTGGACTCTCTCCAGCACTGGACCTTTATGCTGTGCTTGGCCTATAAGTTTTTGCAGTGTCTTTCTTGAGCTAGGTAGGAGTGCTTTGTGTGTTCCCTCAGATTGTTACTGTCCAAACCAGGGTGTGTTCATGCTTCTCTATTCCCCATGCTATTGGGAAGCAAAATGTATAGCTGGTTTGAATTTTTTGGGTGATCTTGCCCTTGCCCTTGCATTGGGGGTAGGGGTGCTGTGCACTGGACAGGAAATTGCTTGTTTTTGTGGGGGGTGGGCACCACTTCTCTGACATGGATCTCTTATTTTTATAACTTTCTGAGATGAAAGATAATAGAAATCTTCAGGGGTTTTCTTCTCACCAAGGGTTCTGGCCTCATCCACAATCATGTAGGTCAGTAGGTAAGCTCCTCTGTGACTTTGTGTGGAGGGAATACAAAATGCAGGGCTGACCAAGAATTACTGAGTAGTCGTGACCAAGGCATGGATTCTTCCAAACATAGCTGCTGGTGCTTTTGTTGTATTGTGTGTGGCTGATGGTACTTTCTGTGGAGTGACCCTGAATTACTTTGCATCCCTTAACCTGGCAGAGCTCTGTCATCCTTTGGAAAGGAATATAGTGTTATCTTATTTATGCATAGGCTTGGAAATTGACTGACTTTATCACTATAATGAAACACCACAAGTGGCTAACTGTATAAAATGGAAAGTTTTATTCAGTCTTAGAATTTGACAGTTCAAATTTCAAGATCAGTTGGTCCCACTGGTTTGTTCTCTGGTAAGAGCAACAGATGGCAGCACATTATGGCAGGTGTGTATGAGAGTTGTGCTGTATAATGGAAAGTCACAGAGAGAGAGAGAGAGAGAGAGAGAGAAAGAGAGAGAGAGAGAGGAAGTCACATCTGACATCCCTTCTGAGGGCACATTCCCAATTACCTAAAGACCTCCATCAAGGCCCTGGCTCTCTGAGGTTCCACCACTGCCTAACAGTACCATACTGGGGGGGTCCAAGATTTGAATTACAATATTAAACCCTTAGATGATGCTCAGAGCATGCCCAAACCATGGCATTTGCCTTAAATTTAAAATGCATTTATGTCATTTACTCACTGTATCATTTGGAGCATGTCATTTAATGCCAAACCTCAGTTTGCTCATTTGTAAATAAAGAGCATAAGAACATAAAACAAAGCACTCACAAGGGCCTTTGATCCAAGAGTATGTACTGACTTGCCTCTTGGTGAAAGAGACAGTGATGTGTTTAGTCACACACAGGAAATATTCATTCAGAAAGCTACATACAAAACTAAACTCAGAAACTATACTAGAATCTTAGCTTTGAAAGGAGAGACTTTCAGGTAATTTGATAAAGGGTGTGATGGCTGGACCAACGAACTCTTTTTTTTTTCTTCTGAATTTTGCCTTATTGGTGGGAGGAACTTTTACTTCAGTAGTGTTTTAATGCTTTCCTTCAGAGGCACACTAAGCATACTTATTTTTTTCTGCATGTGGATCCAGGAATTTCCTTTGATTTTCCTTAGCAGCTGTGAGGTAGGTAACATTTTTTAAAACAAGGCAGTGAAGGAGAGAAGAATGTAGGAAGTAATGGAGGAAGGAAGGAGAAAAGGAAGTATCTACCTCTACCCCAATTGTTCTCCAGCTTCCCTTTGCAACTCCAAGAGACAGAGGCACACCCTAAAACTTATTAGAAAAGAGAAAGGAAGTGCTGGTTTATGTAATTACTACTGTGTTCCACTTTAAGTCAGAAGCTGGCCTTGGGGTCCAAAATAAACTCAGGTAAGTAGTGGGTTCTTTGTCATGCAGCTGGTAGCAACTGATAGGTCTGTCGTTGCCCATCAGACAGAACTGAAGGAAAGGTTCCCACATTCATTACCATGAGCTCACACATTGAGATTTAAAATTTATTTTATTGGAGATTAACATTTTTTGACCAAGATGGAAAGCAGGGATCAGATTTACCATCCTTCCTGAAACAACTAAATTCTCAGAAAATATATAAGGCAACAGTTTTCATGACACTGAACATGAGACAATTAATGTAATATCTGACCACATTAGGCAGAATACAATCCCTAAGAGATGGAAAATGAGCAAAGCGCACTGTACCTGTGCTTCAATTACTCACATGGGAGAATATCTAGTTCATGAGGCAAAGATGGAAGGACTCAGGAAGACTGAGGTGAGAAGGGGCTGAGTCAGGGGACAACAAGGTAGTAAGAGTTTGCAGGTAGAGGACAAAAGAGATGAAATCATGCTCAAGATCATACCGCTGAGATTAATTGCTTTTGCTTTCTCCATTCTCAACTAGTTTACTTGATGTTGAAATAACTTGGAGAATGTATGCCATCTTGATCTTCGTGTGTTCTATATGTCCTCTATATTTAAGAGTATCAATTAACAAGCAACTAAAAATTTGTCTTGCATATTTACAAAGAGGCCTTCTTTATCTCTATATAATCACATTTATACTTTTTGTGAAATAATAAAGTGCTTGAGGGTTTTTTTAAAAATCCAATTTAATATTCTGAGTCATCCATCCTTAGGACTTTAAGACAAAACAATTTTTTAAAAACCTCAAAATGTTCTGCATTAAAATAAAAGGACAGAACTCTTGTAACTCTCCCCTGAAACAGCATTACGCCTACCCCACTGTTCTGTAAAAATATTAATTTTCATCAGAATATGACTCATCATTTTTTAGTTTAACACAGTTGAAATAAACTTTGAAATTTGGATCTGTAAAACAGTGACAAGGCTTAAGGACAATTAGTTGGGAAGTTCTCAGGGTTTAGATCAGAGGTTTCAAACTTAAAATGACCTTAGGGTGTCATTGTTGTCACTGTTTTTTGTTGTTTTGTCTTTCTCTTTAACTACTTCTTTCCTTCTCCACTGAATTCCTTGTTAGTTTGTTCCACAGGTCTGCCTCTCAGTGATAGTGACACTATAAGCAAGGAAACACTTCACACTCTTGTTCTTTTCAATTCATTTCAAAAGATCAGACTCGTCTATTTCTGTTCCTTTTGATTCTGAAAAGTCTGCTCTTGTCTCATGTCTTTCTGACCGACTCCTTACATTCCAGCTTAGTCCTAAGTGGTTAATTTTATACACAGAAATCGAGAAGAGCAGCAAAGTACAAGTGGGACTGACTAATTGAGATCTTAATCTCATCAAGTAAAAAATATGTCACCTGAGCCTAGTTCTCTGTCTTGCATTACCTAGCACTCTGATTGATATTACATGTATTTAAAAGCGTTGGTGAGCTCCTGGAGAGAAATCCAAATATAAAAGCAAGAATACAAATCTCCTTCAAATAATCTACATGAGATGATTAAAAACTAACAAATGTAGAGAAAAAACTTCTATTCAAAGTAGGGAGTAGTGCCAACCACACACCAGGTTGCTTAAGATATCTCTTCTAAGTGCAGCCTGTCAGTAAATGGCCAGGTCATAATTCTACCCCTGATAAAATCGTGCAGAATTTTAGGCCACAACAGAGAGTCCTGGAGGAAGGCCACAAGCACTCCTACATATAGATGAGCATCCAGGGACAGAAGCGGTGAGGGAGTCATGAGAAATCAAGGATTATTTCTTTTTAAGTCAGGGACACTTTCACAGATAGGATGTCAGTATAGGGGCCAAAATAATAATCTCCATGGGGCCAAGAATTATGAACAGAAAGGTACTTCTACTAAAGATTCCAATGTTGGGTGCAGTGAAAATCTGACTCTCCAGCTGAATAAACAGGAGTACCAGAGGTAAGACAGAATGTAATGATTTGTACATATGAAGCAGGTGCCAGACTAAACAATCATATACAGATATACAGATACAAAAGTTCATGTAGAGAAAAATACGTAGAAAACCACCCCCTCAGCCTGCTTCACTTGCCATTGCTCTCATTCTTTAATATTTGAAAGTCTTTTCAGGTAAATTTATACTGTAGATCAACATCTAAGAGAATTTGATATTGCATGTCTCTATCTGATTTCATGAGAAACCACTTTGAAGATATCAATGTGTAATACAACAAGCATTGTTAATTTCCTACCACTTTGTTTGTAACTCTGTATTGTCTGCACTGTTCTTTTGCTATTTTGTAAAAGGTTGTCTGTCTGTCAATGTTTTCCTCCTTTTATTTTTAAAATTAAAAAAATTTTAATAAAAGAATTTGAAATATATCTAGTAGGTAAATTTTTAGGGATCTACAAATCATAATTTTAATCATAATCATAATTTTTGTAAACAAATAATAAAATATAGGTGGATTACTTTATTAAGGATAGAAATGAAAATGGAAAAATGAGACCAACAATGGAAAATATTTTGTGTCATGAAAGAATAACATAATGGTAGCCAAAGAAGATATATGAGGAACATACTTTTGAAATATTTATTATAAGGAAGAGAATAAATTTAGACAGCATCTGGTTATCCTTTCAGGCAAGTAAATAGGGCTTCTTAAAATAGGTAAAATAACACATTTTAGTGAAGAAATAGCTGGTGATGCAAAGAATATAAGGAAATGGAATATTTTAACATGGAATTAACTGAATTAAAAATAATTGTGGATGCTTTAGAGATGGAAATGAATTTTGAAAAAAATTGAACAGAGGTAAGATTTTGAGTCTATGTTGAAGTTAGCTCAAATTGCCATAACAAGATATCACAGATTGGGTGACTTGAACATTTCTTATAGATCTGTAGTCTGGAATTCCAAGACCAAGTTACCAGTACACTGAATTCCTGGTAAAAGTCCTTTTTCAGAGTAAAGTTTTGTCTCTCTGTGTCCTCATATGGCTCCATTCCTCCTGCCCTTCTTATAATGACTCTAATTCCTTCATGGGAACCCATGCTTATGACTTCATCTAAACATAATAATTTCCCAAAAGCCCATCACATGGGGGCTAAGACCTTTATACATGAATTTGGGGAAAACTTCAGTCCATAAAACACACTATCTGAAAGCAAGAAAAATGATAGCAATATGAGTATAATTAAAAATTATATAATTAGAGATATAGAGGACTTTCAATACACAGAGTGGGTCAACACACAGATATTTGGGGTTTCTGATGAGGTGGGGGGAGAATAAATTACCTTGTTCATAACGTTCAGAGACATGATGTAAAATAATTTTCAACCAAAGGAAGCCCAAAACTAGCAGGTTAAGCAGGCTCACTATGAATGAAAGTTAATAAAAATGGGTAAAAATTTAGATATAGCTAAAATGTGGAATTTTGAGAGACATACAACAATTCAGGGAGAAAAGAATTACCAGTAAAGGGGAAAAATGTTTAGCTTGCCTCAGACTTGAAATATGATGTATCAAGAAAAACAAGTAAGAGGAACAATACTTAAAGTATTTGGGAGGTATCTTTGAGATCTACCTTTTCCAATTACAGTATATGTCAAGCCAGGTGATTTTCATCTATGAAGAATATGAAAAAATTATCCTAAATGTATCAGAGTTAAAGTTATATTCCATCTGCATACTGTATCTGCAAGGTCAATTAAATAAAAATGAAGAAATTGAGGAGTTATTTTAGTCATTCGTGAAACAATTTAAATAATTACAAATCAGATGTAAAATTATCAGAAAAATAATAGCAAATATCAAAACTATTTAAAAGCAGAATTAAGTCTAAATATTGTAAACATCACTTGAAGAAAAAATGTCAATAATAATATTCTTAAAAGGTAACTATGGAAGTATTGAATGTAGCAGAAAAACAAGAAGGACAAAAACAAAATACAATGACAGGTCATACTTTAAAAAATAAAAGAAAGAAAAGCATAAGAGAAAAAGAGCAAAGGGGAATGTTGACTTCTTTTTTTTTTGTGGTAGTGGACCTGGGAATTGAACCCAGGGCCTTGCACATGCTAAGCAAATGCTCTGCCTCTGAGTTCTATTCCAAGCCTGATGTGTATAGAAAAAGGTGTTATTTAAAATTTACAAATAATTAAGAAAAATATACGATTAAGTTGTTTTTTAAAATCTTAAAAGTAGCTAGTCATAAAAATAAAAGCAAACAATTGGAACTTTCAAATTAGTGGTGAAGCAAAATTAAAGGAACAACTGGAAAATGACAGTTAAAATAAAGTGTCAGGAAAAACACCAATCATGCCTGATGTGATAATAATAATATATTACATACTTAATTTAACAAAATATATATCATATTAATTCTCAAAAAACTGAAACTATATCCTGTTAATAAGAGAAACATCAGATTACAATCTGAGTCTCTGCCCTCCATGCCCCTGCAGCAGGCGGGAGGTCCCCACTCAGAAGCCCCAGGGACTGCACTCACAGGGATTTATGTGTGGGCCCTCCCTGTGTGGGCTCTGCGATGAGTGAGCGAGTGCTCCAAGAGCAGCTGGTCCCATGGTTCGAGTCCATGCTTTACTTGTGCCTGTATAACCTGGAGGGTCTGAGGCATGGGCAGTCTGCCATTGCTCATTGACTGGCCCAGGTCTGGCTCCTGCACACACCCTGAACTGACTAAGAAGCAAACCAGGCAGGCTGTGACCTGCTCCCACCACCACGGTTCCCAACTGAAGCTTGCAGAGAGAGCCAGGTATTTCCAATCTACTTCCTGGGGGCAGAGCGGGTGGCCAAGGACCTCGCTGCCATTACAGTCTACGTCTCTCCCCTCCATGCAACCATGGCAGACAGGAGGTCCTCACTCATAAGCCCCAGGGACTGCTCTCACTGGGGTTTATGTGTGGGCCCTCCCTGCATGGGCCCTGTACCAAGTGAAAGAGTGCTCCCAGAGCTGCTGGTCCCACGGATCAAGTCCATGCTCTACTTGTGCCCAGACCCCCTCGGGGGTTGCAGGCATGCGCAGTCTGTGATTGCTGTCAGTCTGGCATGCATCTGGTTCCTGTATGTGTCCTGAACTGACTGGAGAAACAGAATCAGGTGGTTCACAATCTGCCAACCCTGAAGTTTCTGTCTGGGTTTTGCCTGTACCCTGAACTGCCTGGAGACACAGGTCCACTGGACCAGGATTACAACACCAGTGAAACCCAAGTCTGGGCTGTGCACGTGCCCTGAACTGCAAGGGGATGCTGGATCGGACAGTCTGCAATCAGGTGACACCAATGGCCATGTCTGAGACCTGGGATAACTAAATACAGATCAACAACTGCCAGAAAACCCCAAACTAATTACTGCTTCTCAGTGGTCACTGAGGTGCAAACCTGACTAACAGGAACACTAGAGACACAAGCAGCATTTGCTGTGCAGCCACTGGAGAGGAAAACTGAGCTTTCTGCATCCAGTAGTAAACATGAAAAACTGAAGGACTAAAACACAATCCCAGAACTCCACGCCACTCAGAATAAGTTCAGAAGACAATGACTTAGGAGAAATTGGTAAATACATGCATAAAATAGCTGAAATGATTGCAATGGAAGTAAAGAAACAGCTCCATAAGGTCACAGAAGAAATGAGATCAGAAATAATCTCTCAGGCAAAAAATGAAATGACAATAATAATGAAAGACCTGCTCAAAACGTCTGAAGAAAAAACATATAAGAAAATAGAAGAACAAAGGAAATGGATGGAAGCGTTAAATGAAAAATATAGAAAGGACTTAGAATGCATGAACCAGATTCAAAGAGACTTCCAGGAAAACAAAGCTGCCATTGAAAGATGCCAAAAGTGCTTGAATGAAGTTGTAGATAGCATCTCAGACCTTCAAGACAGCATGGCAACTAGTGACTGTGAGAGAATGGATCTCATAAAATCAGCAAGAATCCAGGAAAAGTCAATTCAACAGCTGCAAGATGAAGCAAAGAGGAATAATGTACGACTTACAAGAGTCAGTGAAAGAGCAAGAGGAAACACAACTGACATAAAAGGAATATTTGCAGAAATAATAGCAGAAAATTTAGCAAGCATGGAAACAGAACCTGATAATACAGGGAAAGGAGGCACATAGAACTCCAACTAACCACAACCAAAACAAAACTACACACAGACATATAATAGTCACATTCTCAGATCTCTAGCAACAGAACAGAATATTAAAAGCTCATTGAGAAAAGAAACAGATTACCTATAAAGGGAAGCCCATCAGAATCACAGCAGACTTCTCAGCACAAACCATCTAATCTAGAAGAGCTTGGAGTGAAGAATTACAGGTCCTGAGACAGAACAGCTTCCAACCAAGACTGATGTACTTTGCCAAACTATCCTGCAAATTCAACAGAGAAATAAAACATTTTCACAACAAAGAACAATGGAAGAACTTCATGAGTGCCAAGCCAGCATTACAAAGAGCACTAAAAGATATTCTACACAAAGAAAAAATCTGACTGCAATTTCAAGAACAACAGTAGAAATGAAATGTCATGAAGAGCAAGCAAGTAAACAGGTAGATAAAGTAGGACCAACGCAAGTAAATAACATGACAATGATGCATCAACACATATTGGTCATAAGTATAAGTGTAAATGGCCTCAATTCTCCAGTCAAAAGACACAGACTGGCAGAATGGATTAAAAAACAAAATCCAATGATATGCTCTATACAGGAAAAACATTTTACTCAAGGAAATGCATAGACTAAAAGTCAAAGGACGCAAAACAATTCTTCATGCAACAGGAACCCAGAAAAAAGCAGGTGTAGCTATTCTATTTGCAGACAATGTAAACTTAAAACTGACAACAATCAAAAGAGATAAAGAAGGTCACTACATACTGGTCAGGGGAAAACTGCAAGATGATGAGAGAATAATCATAAAGATGTATGCACCAAATATCAGAGCTCCAAATTATAAAAGACAAATCTTAGCAGGCATGAACACCATATAATTAATAACACTATTGTAACAGGGGACCTCAACACCCCTTTGACACAAAGAGATAGGTCAACTGGACAAAAAAATCAACAAAGAAATAACAGGTCTGAACCAAAGCGGTGAACAAATGGACTTAGTAGATGTCTACAGAATGCTCCACCCCACAACATCAGAATACACATTTTTCTCAGCTGCATATGGGTCTTTCTCTAAAATAGAACACATCCAAACACATAAAGCATACCTACCAAAATGGAAAAGAACTGAAATTATCCTGTGCATATTATCTGACCACAGTGAAATGAAATTGTAAACTAACAACAAAAGGAACTTCAAAAACTCCATAAACACTTGGAAATGAAACAACAACCTCCTCAACAATCAATGAATCACAGAAGAAATTAAAGAGGAAATTAAAAAATATCTACAAACAAATGAAAATGTAAATGCAACTTACCAGAATCTATGGATGCCATGAAAGTACTACCCAGAGGTAAATTTATAGCGGTGAATTCACACACAAGGAAAACAGAAAGAGAACAAATAAATAGCCTAATGATGAATCTTAAACTTTTAGAAATAGAACAAGTGAAGCCCTAAGCCCAAAGAAGGGAGGAGATGATAAAGATTAGGGCAGAAATTAATGCAATTGAGACAATGAAAACCCTCCAAAAAATAAATAACTCAAAGAGTTGGTTCTTTGAAAGAATAAATAAAACTGATAAACCCCTAGCCAACATTATCAAAAAAAGGAAGGAAAGAACTGAGATTCAGGCAATAAGGAATGAAAAGGATGAAATTCCTACAGATTCCACAGAAATTCACAAGATCATTAATACCTACTTTGAAAATCTTTACTCCGATAGGGTAGAAAACTCAGAAGAAATGGAAAGATTCCTAGATATGTACAAATTACCAAAGTTGAGTCAAGAAGATATAAAATTCCTGAACAATCTGGTATCACTTAATGAGACTGAAAATGTGATTAAAAATCTACCGACAAAGAAAAGCCCCGGCCATGATGGATTCCCAGCAGAATTTGACAGGAAATTCAGAGAAGATTTCATACCTACACTCCTCAAACTCTTCAATGAAATTGAAAAGGAGGAATTCTCCCTAACTCATTTCTGGAGGCAAGCATCATACTGATACAAAAACCAGAGAAAGACCCAACCAAGAAGGAGAACTACAGACCAATCTCCCTAATAAATATAGATGCAAAGATACTCAATAAGATACTAGCAAATAGAATGCAGCAAATTATCAGGAAAATTATACATCATGACTAAGTAGGATTCATTCCAGGAATGCAGGGTTGGTTCAATGTTGGCAAATCTATAAATGTTATATGCCATATCAATGGAGCCAAAGACAAAAACCACATAATCATCTCAATAGATGCAGAAAAAGCTTTTGACAAGGTCCAACAAACATTCATGATAAAAACTGTACAGAAAATACTAATAGATGGTTTCCCTTAACCTGATCAAAGCCATCTGTGACAATCCAACAGCCAACATCATATTAAAAGGACAAAAACTGAAAGCTTATACTTTAAAATTGGGAACAAGACAAGGATGTCCTCTGTCACCATTCCTGTTCAATACAGTTCTAGAACCATTAGCCAGAGCAATTAGACAAGAGCGAGAAATAAAAGGAATAAGGATAGAAGAGGAAGAAGTAAAATTATCACTATTTCCAGGTGACATGATACTTTACATGGAAGACTCCAAAAACTCCACAAGAAGACTCCTTGAATTAATCAACAGATTCAGTAGTGTAGCGGGAAACAAAGTCAACACCCAGAAATCTATAGCATTCCTATACACAAACAACAAACAGACTGAGAGAGAAATTAAGGAAACCATACCTTTCACAGTAGCATCCAAGAAATTGAAATATTTAGGAATCAGTCTAACAAAAGGAGTGAAAGATTTATTCAATTAAAACTACAGTGCTCTGAAAAAAGAGATCAAAGAAGATTTCAGTAAATGGAAAAACATTCCTTGCTCATGGATAGGAAGAACCAATATTGTGAAAATGGCCAAATTCCCAAAATTGCTGTACAGATTTAATTCAATTCCCATTAAACATCCATTAGCATACCTCACAGATATCGAGAAAACATGCCTTAAATTCATCTGGAACGTGAAGAGAGCCAGAATAGCAAAAGCAATCCTGGGCAACAAGGACAAGTCAGGTGGAATCACAATCCCTGACCTGAAATCATACTACAGAGGTACGTCATAAAATCAACCTGCTGCTGGCTAAAAATCAGGCCTGAGGATCAATGGAACAGACTGGAAGAAAGAGCCACAACCACAAACACAGTCAGCCATCTAATGTTTGATAAAGGAGTCAAACAAACTCACTCGAAGAATGATGGCCTCTTTAGTAATTACTGCTGGAAAAATTGACTTGCCACCTGCCAAAGACTGAAAATAGACCCACGTCTATCACCACGCACCAAAGCCAAGTCAATATTAAAACAGATCTCAATATTACAACAGAAACACTAAGTCTATTGGAAGAGAAAGTAGGTAAAAATCTTGAAGACATAGGGATGGCAGAGAGGTCATGAACAAAAACCAAACTGCACTTGAAACACTTCAAAGAATCAACAACTGGGATCTCATCCTACTGAAAAGTTTCTGCACATCTAAAGAAATCACCAGCAGAGTAAAAAGAAAACCCACAAAGTTGGATAAAA
>NW_004955431.1:846674-848172 GCF_000276665.1 Chinchilla lanigera
ACAGGATAGTTAACATAGTTGATCTACTATCTTCTATTTCTTTGCCAAAAGAAACTGTTAATGAGTCCCTGATTGATCAATATTGCATGTCTCTATTTGTTTTCATGAGAAACCTCTTTGAAGATATTTATATGTAATACAACAATCATTGTTAATTTCCTACCACTTTGTTTGTAACTATGTATTGTCTGTAAAGTTCTTTTGCTATTTTGTAAAAGGTTGTCTGTCTGTTAATGTTTTCCCCCTTTTGTTTTTAAAATAATAAAAAAGAGAAACATCAAAAACAGTGTCTCAGAAAAAATGTAAGAAAAACATATGAAGAAAATATTCTTTTTTGTTTGTTTGTTTGTTTTTCCAGTACCGGGAATCAAACTTATGATCTTGTGCTTGCCATGAAGCTGCTGTGCTGCTGAGCTAAATACCCAGCCCCAAAATGTAGAAATTTTTTTTTTTTTTTGGTACTGGTATTCAAACTCAGGACCTTGCACTTGCAAAGCAGGCACTTGAGCCACTGAGCTATACCTGCAGCCTGGAAGAAAATATTCTGAATAAATGAAAATATAAAGAAAGTTGAGCTGCAATATTTTCAAAAATTTCAGATTTTAAACATGAGATATTGAATTTACCATAGGTAGACTCTATTCAAAAGAAGGAGAGTGCCAAAAACTCAGAAACAATTTTATCAGTCTTTATGTGTAGGTTATCATAGGATTAAACTAAAGTAAAACATAATTAAGAATGAATGGAGAAACATCAGAGGATATAAAAATAAGAGAACTGCATTAAATTAATGAAATTAATTAAACACTGTGGAACAGAAAGACCTGAGATGTTTTTTATCTCACTGATGATACAGAAGATTAAAGATTACTAATTGTAAATGTATTGTATGCCATATAATATAACCTTCAAATACTTAAAATTATAAAACCTTTCTGACAGGAAAGTTGGCAATATAATAAAAATCTTCAAAGGGTCAATATTTTTAATTTATTCTTTCTACATCTAGGAGATTATTCTATGGAAACAGTGGGACAAATGTGCCATGATTAAACATTCACAAGAGTTTCAAAATCTCCATCTCACAACAGAAGTATTGATTTTTTTGTTTTTGTTTTTGTTTTTTTTTTGTTTTTTCTGTGGTACTGGGAACCGAACTCACGACCTTGCACTTGCCAGGCAGGTGCTTTGCCGCTGAGCTAAATCCCCAGCCCCAGATGTATTGATTTAAATCAAGGAACTAGATGCAAAAATTGAATCTTCCTCTGAAAATATTAGAAAAAGATACAGAGAATCTGTATATAATCTTTCAAAGAGTTGAGATTAATTAAATATCTGATAAGCGAATATTGTTCCAAGCCTAAACATTCTACCATTTTCTCTTTTCTTTGCATAGAACTCTTTTTTTTTTTTATTTTAAAGATAAAAGGAGGGAAACATTAACAGACATACAACATTTTACAACATATCACAAGCACAATACAGACAATACAGAGTT
>NW_004955431.1:854557-861577 GCF_000276665.1 Chinchilla lanigera
GTCTGTTGTATCTCATTCCATTTCCCGCAAAGATTCATCTCAAAGGCACTAGCTCAAAAGTTAGCCTCTCTGCCCTTCTTGTCTAAAACTCTGGCTGCTGTCCTGCCATAAATATCAGGTCAAGTTGCATTCTTTTTGCTTCATATTGGTTCTCCCTATCCATTTATAATTTATATTTATGTGATGCAGTACAATAGAATGTAAACCCACAAGAGTGGAAGTATTCTTATCCATCATTATGTCCTCAGATCCCAGAAAATGCTCCTGAATATTTGATGAATGAGTGCATACTTCAAATAATGTAACTTACATTTAAGTGCTTTTGAATAGTGGCTATTTATTGATTGATAAAATGCAATTTATGTAATTCAATAAGTACACATAAGGTATATATTCTGTAGATAAAGAAAAATGTTTGCAGAAAAAGAAACTACACATATAGATAGAAGTCCTTTTTTGTAAAAACAACATATATATATTATTTGCATATATCAAATATGAAAAGTTAATTAGAATCTAATGATAAGAAAACAAACTCATTGATTAAAAAGAAGTCAAAGAACTTAACAGATCCTTCACAAATGAAAATATGCAGTTAGCAAATAATCATGTCAAAAAATCCTTATCATATGTGAAAAGGAAATGCAAATTAAAACAATGAGATACCCCTCTAGACCTATTAGAATGATGGTAATCTAGAATACTAACATCAGATGCTGACAAGAATGTAGAGTTAGCTGGGCGTGGTGGTACATGCCTGTAATCCCAGCACTTGGGAGGCTGAGGCAGGAGGATTGTTGCAAGTTCAAGGCCAACCTGGGCTACAAAGTGAGCTCAAGGCCAGCCTGAACTGCATAGCAAGACCTTGTCTCAAAAAGACCAAAAAAAGAAAAAAGAAAAAAAAGAATGTAGAGTGATATGAGCTCTTATTCCTTGCTAATGGAAATGCACAAAGAAGTATGGGAAGAGAATGTTTTATTATCTTATCCAAGAATCCTATTTCTTGATATTTATCCAAAGTACTTGAAAACTTGCATCCACATGAAAACCTACACAGAGATGTTTATAGTAGCTTTATTTATAATTGCCCAAAGTTGGAAGCCACCAAATTTCCTTCAGTAGGTGAATAGATAAATGAACTACACTATTAAAAAGCAACTGTCAAAAAAAAAGCAATTGTCAAGCCATGAAAAGACTGAAGGAAACTTAAATGCATATTAGTAAGTGCAAAATGCTATGAAATTTTACAGTTCTAGGGATCAGAATAAGGAGGAGCTAGGGTGGAAATGAACGTGATAGTGGAAAAATTCAACTGTTTACTTTGTTCACCCTCATACATGGCCTTCCTCATTCTCAACATTTCCTGCCAGAATGGTGCACCAATTACAATCTGTTAACCAACCTTGACACATCTTTATAAACCAAAGTTCAGTTTATATTAGGGTGCAGTTTTGGTGCTGTAGACTCTTTGGACATGTATAAATGTATAAAGACATTTATTCATTATTACAGGATTTTCACTGCTCTAACAATCATCTCTATTTATTTATCTCAAACCTCTGATCTCTTTATTCTTTTCATAATTTTTAGATTTCTTCTTCTGGTTGATTCTTCATATCCCATCATGCTTCCTCCTGCATTTCAGAATACCTGCATCCCATACTGGCTCTCCACTGAGCTTCTCTCACGCAGCTGCACATCTAATCAATGATGTTGGAATCTCTCAAATTATTCCTGATGATGTCAAAATTTACCCTTATTTCATCTGAATCTTGACCAGTTGTTTATAAGTTGTCCGAGAGTCCATTTTGTTTTATTTCACAATGTGTTCTTTTCACACAGGTCACAATAAACTTACTTTTTATGTTTTTAAAAATTCTATATAACACAAATTGACCTTGCTTTCTCAAACCTGTTTGTCTTATGTGAGACTCATTCAAATTCTTCCTCCCCATAGAGAAGGATAAATCAAGTCTCAGCTCCCTTTGCATGTTATTTGTTCCACATACACTCACTAATTCTCTTTCTCTTCTCATTCACTCTCTAGGTTATCAAGTGAGCACACAGTGAGCACACAGTGAGCAACTTGTGCTGTCCCCTCCACTGAGAAACTTATGTCTCCTTATGTATCTCAGTCAGGCACAAAGGGTGGAGTACTTGTTTTAGCCTCTCCCCAAGCTGCCAATTCTCTGGATAGGTACAGCTTTCTGAAATGTTCTTGGAATAAGAGAGAACACTTCTTTTCACCTCTATGATATAGCCTATGACAGTAACTCATATCCAATGAAGGCTTCCTTTCACTCAGACTATGGTAGTAATACAGGGCTACAATATTTGGTCATAGGTTCATCCTTTTAGGACCCAAAAATGACTTCCAACAAAGCTGTGGTCCTCCCTTCTGGAGACTCAGGCTTACTGCTGAGCCATGCTTATTGGTCTGAACTTCACTGATTAGTTAGATCATTATTTTCCTAGAGAGAAAAATCTCAGGCTCTAATGACAATATTGAACATTCTAACATCTTTTTCCAACAGTCTGCCAGCAGGTATGAATCCCACTATTAGACCAACACTAGCTCAAAAATTGAAACTGCAGTACATTTATTTGATTTTTCCACGGACTAAAGAATATATCAGCTAGTTATAAAACCATGTAATTTTCAAAAGGAAAGTATAAACAGCAATGTAAACTGCTATAAAGATCAAAGAAATTTTGAGGCTATAAAATGTCCTGCCTATGTAAGCTTAATACATAATAATTTAAAACTTCATTTTAGAAGAAAAGACATAAAGTCAAAAGGGAAATGGTGAGTGGGGGAAAACATGTAAGAATAAATAATAGACTACTTACTTCCTCAGTGTGAAGGTAGCTTTTCTACATCAGTAAGAAAGATGAGCAGCACAATAGAAAAATGAGCAAACAATGTGATAGATGGTCCCAGGAAATTTATAAAGAAATACTTTTCTCACAATCACAAGAACATGAAACTAAAACAGTAAGATGCCATTCTCTACCCAGAAGAATGGAAAATACCTGGAAGAATGACAGTATCTACCACAGGTAGGCAGGGGAAGAGATGTAATCTCATATGCCCTTATAAGAGAACAGAGTGTTACAATTGTTTAAACAACACTTTGGCCTTGAATTGCTTACCATGTGACTCAGGAAATTTTAGGGATTTGTCCAAAGTGAATATTCATATATCTAGAAATTGCATACACTGGAATTATTTCCTAAAATAAAATATGTGTGTATTTATATGGAAAATGTTCTTGTTATCAAGGTAATTTGTTGAAACATATATGGAATAATGTAGTTGATATAAAATCAAATGCAATAATTAGACAGTTGATTGATGCTTTTACTACATAGCAAAATCAGAGAAGATAATGTGAAAAGAAAATAAAATTTTTTTTGAAACAGAAAATGTCAAGATGAAGGACCAAAATGAAATATCAGACCTCCAGGCCACCCAGAAGAAGTGCAGAAGACATTGATATAGAAGAAATTGGAGGTCACAGACCTGAAATTTCTGAAATGACAGCAACTGAAGTAAAGAAAAAACTCCATCAGGCCCTAGAGGGAATCAGATCAGAAATAATCTCTCAGGTAGAAAAAGAAATGACAACCACTATGAAAGAATTGTTCAGGATATCAAAAGAAGACATAGATAAAAATAGAGAAGCATAAAAAGTTGATGGAAACTTTGAATAAGCAATATAGGAAGTAATTAAAATGCATGAAATAAATTCAAAATAATTTTCAAGAAATTAAACATTCCATCAAAAGCTGGCAAAACCACTTGAATGAAACAAAAGATAAACATTTAGATCTTGAAGACTGGATTGCAGCTAGTGATCATGAAAGGAAAGGTTGCTTAAAACAACAAGCAACCAGGAAATAATGAAACAGCTGCAAGATCATGTAAAGAAAAACAATATAAGACCAATAGGTGTCAACAAAGGAGTAGAAAGCAACACAAATGACATAAAAAGATTACTTGTAGAAGAAATAGCAGAAAATTTCCCAAGCATGGGAAAAGAATCTGACATATAGATAAGTGAGGTATACACAACTTCATTTAGCCATCATCAAAACACATCTACACCCAGGCATGTAATTATCAAGATCCCCAAGTTCAGCACAAGAGCAAAATATTAGAAGCCATTAGAAAAAGAAACAGATCACCTATAAAGGAAAGCCCATCAGAATCATAGCAAACTTCTCAACACAAACCCTCAAGTGAAGAAGAGCTTAAAGTATTTCAAGTCCTGAAAGAATACAATTTCCAACCCAGATTGATATATCTTGCAAAACAATCTTTCAAAATTAATGAAGAAGTAAGATACTTCCGCAACAAAGAACAACTGAAGAAATTCATGACTACAAAACCAAGCCTACAAAGAGTACTGAAAGATATTCTAGAAAGAGATAAAAATGAGCACAATTGCAAGAACAACAGAAGAGAAACCAGCAAGGAGGGCAGGCAATTCAACAGAAGGGAAAAGAGGGGGACCAACAGCAGAGGAATAACATGACAAAGACAAACTAACATGTACAGCAATCCCTTAACTGTCATGGGAGTTACATTCCAGAGACCCCTGTGATAGGTGAAAATGCATGAAGTAGTGGCATTATATTAATCTCATTTTTATACATTTTTAAGGCTTAGAAACCTTTCACACACTCCTAAAAACGTTTCCACTCTTTTATGAACATTTCCCACACTTATAAACACTTCATATGCTCTTAAACACTTTGTACACTCTTTAACCTGTGTAATTTTAACAACACGTAAAATTTCATATGGGTACTCACTAGTGAAGTACACTACAACTTGAATAATGAAGATCATGATTATGTAGCTGTTCAATACCAATGGCGATGAAGGTGATGATGATGAGATGAATGTACTGCATAGCCAAGGAGAACATAGGTTTTTTAACTTATAAATAAGACTTGGCTTTATCATAAATCTTGCAGCATTCCCACACATAATCAGAGTGACTTGATCTTTTTGGGCCTTAAAACCAGGGGCTTTGAATTCATCTTTCATAATAAAAGTGCAAACAGCATACATTTCCTTGGGGTTTTTTTGTTTTGTTTTTTGGTTTTTTTTGGTACTGGGAATCGAACTTAGGATCTTGCACATGCTAGGCAGGTGTTTGTGCCACTGAGCTATAGTCCAGCTCTTCATTTCCAAAATAAGCCCGTCTCATCCATGTTAAAAACTTGTTCAGGCTTATAGCCCCCTTACTCAGTGATGGATTTGAACCTGTCATTCATGTACTCCTTGACCCTGGCTTTGTCTGCAGAGGCAGTTTCTCCATGCAGAGAAATATTCTTGAGTCCAAAGCATCTCTGAAATTTATCAAACCAGCTCTTGCTTGTACTGAATGGGGTTGATCTGGTAGAAGAAGTATTCAATGGTCCTGCTTCTGCATTGTCATCCTTGTCTTTATCCTCATCACTGTCATGAATGTCCATGCCTTCTGCAAAACTACCATAAAGTTTCCTGGCCTTTGTCTGAATGGTGTTGGTATCCAGTGAGATAATCTTCTTCCTGCAGTCATTTATCCACAGGGTCAATGCAGACTCCATCTTCACAATGGCTTTATTGCAGGAAGTGACCACCCTTTTTGCAGTCTTGTTAAAAGTAATTGTTGCCATAGACCTAATATTCTTCTTGTCTTAAAAACACAGCACTGCAGAGCAATATTACATGTAGTGAACAGATGTTGATGTGAAATGGGCAAGGAGAGATACTGAATGTATGGGCACAGTGCAGAGGAGGAAACACACTTATGCTACAGTCACTGAGCCAATAAGTTCCCAGGATACAGAACACAGTGCTGTGATTTGTCACCTTCAATTCTGTAAGCCAATAGTGTGCCATGTACAATCTCACACTGCCAAATTTGTGCAAGCAGTAGTGGCATACTTCACTTCCATTGTGTACTATACAGTATTCATCTGCTGATGTAATACACACTGTATTTTATTTCAGTTTAATATTATTTTAATATGTTTAAATTAACATTTTGTATATTTTTATATTGTTTTAAATTTTAGGCAAATATAATTAAAATCATAAATATTATATCAATACCTATATACTGCAAAATGCCATGTTACAGAGAAAACTCTACAATACAGAATTAGATATGTATTTTTAAAACCACTATATGGTGAAACCCCAATAAGTGAACTGCAATATAGTGAGGGATGACTGTATCAGTTATAACCATAAATGTAAATGGCCTCAATTCACCAATCAAAAGAAAAAGACTGGCAGAGTGGATCAAGAAATAAAATTTAAAAATATGCTATATACAAGAAAAACATTTAGCTCAACAGGAAATTCATAGATTGAAAGTCAAACGATAGAAAACAGTACCCCATGTGAGAGGAACCCAGAAGAAAGCATAAGTAACTATTCTGTTTGCAGACAATTTGAACTTCAAACTAAGAATGATCAAAAGAGATAAAGAAGATGACTACATACTACTTAGGGGAAAACTTCAAGGAGAAGAGATAACCATCATAAATGTATATGCACCAAATATGGGACCACACAGCTATATAAAACAAATATTAATTGACATGAAAAATCAAATAAGCAATAATACAATTGTAATGGGGGAACTTAGCACCCCATTATAACAAAGAGATAGATCAAACAGACAAAAAACCAGAAAGGAAATAACAGGACTGAAATGAACTGTGAACAAATGGAAATCATAGATCTTTACAAAGTACTCCACCCAAAAGCATCAGAATATACATTCTCCTTAGCTGCACATAGGATGTTCTCTAAAATAGACCATATACTTGTCCATAGAATATACTTAAGTAAATACAAGGAATTGAAAGCATCCCATACATATTAGTTGACCATGGTGTGATGAAAATGAAAAATATTGACAGGGCTGGGGATTTAGCTCAGCGGCAAAAGCGCCTGCCTGGCAAGAGCAAGGTCGTGGGTTCGGTTCCCGGTACCGGAGAAAAACCAAAAAAAAA
>NW_004955431.1:861677-877073 GCF_000276665.1 Chinchilla lanigera
AAAAATATTGACAAATAAATTGCAAAATCTCCACGAACACATGGAAATTAAGTTATACTCTCCTAAACAACCAATGGGTCACATATGAAATTAAGAAAGTAAACAATATCTACAATCAAATGAAAGTGCAAATACAACTTACCAGAACCTGTGTGATGCAAAGAAAGTAGTCCTCAGGGGGAATTTATAGCACTGAATTCAGGAACACAGAAAGCACAAATAAACAACTGAATGTTGCATCTCAAGCCCCTATGAATAGAAAAATCAAATGCAAAGCAGAAGCCCAAAGAGAGGAAATTTTAAAAAGAAAAAATTAATACATTGGAGACTTAGCAAACAATGCAAAGGATTAATGAATTGAAGAGTTGGTTCTTTGAATGAATAAGTAAAATTAATAAACCCCTAGCCAACCTTATCCAAAAAAGGAAAGGAAAACCTCAAATTCATGCAATAAAGAATGAAAAGGGGGAAATCACTACAGATCCTGTGGAAATTCAGAATATCATCAATACCTACTTTGAAAATCTCTACTTATATAGAATGGAAAACACAGAAGAAATGGACAGATTCCTAAAAACATGAATTACCAAAGCTGAATCAAGAAGATATAAAAATTCTGAATAACCCAGTATCAGTCAATATAATTGAAAATGTAATTAAAAATTTACCAACAAGAAAAACCTCAGGTACTGATGGATTCAGAGCTGCACTGTACAAGAAATTTAGAGATTTAATGCCAACAATTCTCAAACCCTTTAATGATATTGAAAGGAAAGCAATTCTCACTAACTCATATTATACACCACGACCAAGAGGGATTCATTCCAGGAATGTAGGAATGGTGGAACATATGCAAATCGATAAATGTAATATACCATATCAGTAGGGCCAAAGACTAAAATCACATGACCATCTCAATACTCACAGAAAAAGCTTTTGAAAAAGTCCAATATTCATTCTTGATAAAAACCCTACAGAAAATCAGAATAGATGGTTTTTACCTCGATCTGATAAAAGCCATCTGTGACAAACCAACAGCCAACGTCACACGAAATGGACAAAAGTTGAAAGGTTTTACTTTAAAATCAGAAACAAGACAAGGATGTCCACTCTCCAAACTCCTATTTTATATAGTTCTGGAAACAGTGCATCAAGCTGTCTTGGTTACTTTTCTCTTGTTGCTGGGACAAAATACCTGACGCCCAAAATTAAGGAAGGAAAGGTTTATTTTGCTTACAATTTGTGGAAGTTTCAGTCCACACTCGGCAGATTACAAGGCAGAGGGGCACATGGCAGAGGGCTACAGTTCATGGCGACAGAACACAGCAAAGCAGCAAGCACACACACAAGGGAGGAAACGGCCTCAAGCACCCTTTTCCTCTCTCTTACATGTGCAAACTATCCACTCCAGGGTGGGTGTAGCTCTCACACCCATAATCAATCAAAGTCTAAAAGCCTGACCCATGGCCACATAAGGCTTTGGGGGGACACACGGACACAAACCATAACACAAGCAGACAAGAGAAGAAAATAAAAAGGTAATAGGAAAGGAAGAAGTGAAATTATCATTATTTGCAGATGACATAATGAGTCTGCATAGAAGACCCCAAAATCTCCACTGACTTCTACATTTAATAACCAAATTCAGTATCATAGCCGGATAGAAAATCAACACTCAAACATCAATTATATTCATATACACAAAGAGGAAACTGAGTGAGAAATTAGGGAAAGCATACCTTTCACAATAGCATCCAAAAAACTGAAATACAAAGGAATCAATCTAACAAAGGAAGTAAATGATCTATACATTGAAAATTACAGTACTCTGAAAAAAGAGATTGCAAAGGATTTCAGAAAATGGACATATGTTCCTATTCATGGATAGGAAGAATCAACACAGTTAAAATGACCATGTTCCAAAACTGCTATACAGATTTAATGCAGTCCTGATCAAAATAACATTAGCATACCTCGCAGATCTAGGGAAATCATTGCTGAAATTCATCTGGAACCAGAGGAGACCTAGAAAAGCAAAGACAATACTGGACAGCAAAGGCAAGGGAGGAGGCATAACAATCCCTGACTTGAACTTGTACTACAAAGCTACTGTGATAAAATCAGCATGGTACTGGCAAAAAAACAGTAGAACAGATCAGAATATGTAGACACAATTACAAACACACTCCATCATCTTATCTTTGAAGAAGGGGCCAAAACACTGGAAGAAAGATAGCCTCTTCAATAAATGGTTCTGGAAAAACTGGCTCTCCACATGCCAAAGACTAAAACTAGATGCCTGTCTATCACCATGCACTAAACTGAAGTGCAAATGGATCAAAGATCTAAATATTAAAACAGAAACAGTAAATCTATTGGAAGAGGAATTAGATAGAATTTTGAAGACATAGGTGTAGGCAGAGCACCCAGACTGCACGGGACATATTTCAAATAATTGAAAACTGGGTTCTCATCTCATTAAAATGTTTTTAAACACTAAAAGAAATCGCCAAGGAGTGAAAAGAAAACCCATGAATTGGGAAAAATTTTAGCCAACTGTCCATCAGATAAGGGACTTCTACCTAGAACATGTAAAGAATTAAAAATAATCAGAACCACTAAATTCAAAGACCCAATCCAAAAATGGTCACATGAGATAAATACACACTTGTCAGTTGAAGAAATACAAATGGTAAATAAATATATGAAAAAATGTTCAATATCATTGGTCATTCAATAAATGCAGATTAAAACAACACTGAGATTCCATCTCATCCCAGAAAAAATGGCTATAATCAAGAAATCAACCAATAACAAATACTAGCAGATTTGTGAGAAAAAAGGAACACTTCTCCACTGTTGGTGGGAGTGTAGACTGGTGAAGCCACTGAGGAAATCAGTGTGGAGTTTCCTCAAAAACTAGAATTAGAGGTTTCATTCAGCCCAGCTATTGCCCTTCTGGTGATTTTCCTAGCAGAACTGAAAGCATCATACCACAGCAATATATGTGCACCTATGTTTAGAGTGGCACAATTTGTCATAGCTAAATCTTGGAAACAACCCAAATGCCCACTGAGGAATGGATAAGAAAGATGTGATATTTTTATACAATGGAGTATTATTCATCTGTAAAGGAGGATAAATTTGAGGGTTTTATAGGTAAACGGACAGAAGTAGAGACCATACTCATAAGTGAAATAAATCAGACTCGCATGTGTAAACATCATATTGTCTAAGAAACTGAAAAAGTAAATAAGTTCCAAAAGGTACAATAGAGATTATGAAAGTGAAAGGAACTGTTCAAAAGGAAAGAACAACTGGGATGGCAGAAAGGAGAAAAGAAGGAAAGGAAAAATATATATATCTGATAGCAAAGATAATTGTACTACTAATTTATATTAGTTAATTGAAAGGAACAGTTAGTGCTTATATTTTTTGATCAGTTTTGCATGCCTATATCTGGTAGTCTGAGCAACTCCTTTAAAGATAATACTACACAATGTAATAATCATTTTTACTTTTCTACCATCTCATTTTGAAATTCTGTGTCATTTTATTGTATTTTTATTGTCTTTAAAATAAGAAAAAGAATTCTATTGAATATATGAGCAGCAGAAGTAATGAATGTGAGGCGAGTATATCAGATCTAGAAGACAAATGTTGTGTGCAAGAGCACCTACTCAAGAGATATCTGTAAAAGAACAGAGTGAGGACAATTGACCTAGCAGCTACAAGATGATGTAAAGAAGACTAAAATAAACTAATTGGAGTTAAAGAAAAGTTAAAGAAAATCATCAATGGTGTAAAAAATCTGTGTACAGAAATTATAGCAGCAACATATAGCTAAGCAATGAATATAGAACCCTTGATACCCATGGCGACAGAACTTCAGCATGATACATTATAGACAAAATCTCAGAAGTCCAGCACAAGGACAAAATCTTAAAAGCTGTCAAAGGAAAGCAATAAAGCATTTATAAAGGTACACACATTAGGATTACAACAGATTTCTAAATACAGACCTCAACCTCCATGAGAGTTTGCAATGTTTTAAGCCCTGAAAGAAAATAACTTTCAACCTAAAGTAATACGTCATTCAAAATTACCTTTCAAAATTGATGGTGAAATAAGAATAGCCCATGAAAAAGAACACTTTGAGAGTGTCATGACCACAAAATCAGCACTCAAAACAATTTTCAAGGGTATCGTTGACAACAAAGACAAAGACAAGGAAGCCCACAATGCCAAAATATCTGATAGAATAACTCAGTATAAGCAGTTAAACAGAAGAGAAAATGATTAAAACAGACAATAGAAAAATCATGCAAGAATAAGAATAAGTCAATACTTCTCAGTAATGTCTCAATGCAAATGATGTCAACTCTCCAAGCAAAAGGTAGATTGGATCAGAAAATAATACACAATGTTATGTTGCACATAGGAGACACATCTAATACAAAACAAAATTAATAGACTAAAAATCAAAGAATGAAAAACAACGTCCCAGGCATCAAACCCCATAAGCAAGTAGCTATAGCTATCTTATTTTCAGACAAAGGGAGGTTTAAGCCAAAACTGGTCAGAAGAAGCAAAGAA
The DNA here is from genome assembly GCF_000276665.1 of Chinchilla lanigera. Lineage (NCBI taxonomy): Eukaryota > Metazoa > Chordata > Mammalia > Rodentia > Chinchillidae > Chinchilla > Chinchilla lanigera. The sequence continues at coordinate 866,274 of NW_004955431.1, forward strand.
GGTCATTACATATTAGGGAAATAATTAAACAGGAAAAGTTAATAATTATGTATACTTTGAATACTGACACACCCAACTGCATGAAACAAATACCACTGAACATAAAAGATCAAATAATTATCAATACAGTCACAGCGAGGAAATCAATATCCCACTTTCACAAATAGCTCAACTAGACAAAAAAAAAATCAAATAAACAGAACTGAATCATACCTCCCAAGTATTGAACTTAATAGATATCTATAGATCCTTCCCATCATAAGCAACACATGGGACTTTGTCCAAAATATGCCACATACTAACTTGCTTAAATAAAAAAGAATAAAAATTCACTCTTGTATATTATCAGGTCATAGTGCACTGATACTAGAAACAAAAGCAAAGAAATCACAGAAATTTTGCAAACACCTGGATATTAAATAACACATGCTCAAACAATTAATGAATCAACAAAAAATTAAGAAAGTAATTAAACATTTCTTGGAATCAAATGACAATTCCAGTACAATGCACCAGGACCTAAGGGCATAATGAGAGCTGTCCTAAGAAGGAAGTTTATTACTCTCAATGCTCACACTAGAAAAAGAGTGTGTTCAAATACCTAGAGACATAGCTAAAGATCCTAGAAATACAAGAACAATCTAAATCGAAACCTGGTATGAAGAAGGAAATTATAAAGGTCAGAGCAGAAATGAATGAAGTTGGGACTTAAAATGTAATACAAAGAATCAATGAAGAGCTAGTGCTTTGTATTATAAACAGCACAGACAAACTCTGAGCCAAATGTACCAGAAGAAAAGAAAATTCCTTATCAATGCAATTAAAAATGAAAAAAGGCATAGTTTCATAACATAATAGATACCATCAAAATCAAGATTGTTAGTAACTACTTAGAAAGCTTGTATTTCTAAAAATGCAAAAAATTGGAGAATCTAAGAAATGAATTACCAAAACTGATCCAAGAATATGGAAAAATCCTGACAAGTCCAATCACAGTCAAATATAATTTAGGCAGTAATAAAAATCAACCAATGAAGAAAAACCTAGGACCTGATCAATTTACTGCTAATTTCTATAAAATCTTCAGGAGAGATCTAACACCAATAGTCCTCACATTCTTTAAAGATATTAAAAGGGAAGAAGTGCTGCCAAGTGTAATACTTAGAAACTAACATCACCTTGATTCCAAAATGAGGAAGGGATCCAATTTTAGAAAAAGAAAACTGCAAGATAAGCTCTTTAATAAACATAGATACAGAACTCCTGAGCAAGATACTGGCAAATAGAATGCAACAAGTCATACATCATGACCAGGTAGGCTTCATCTCAGGTTTACAAGGACAGCTCAACGTAAGCAAAACATAAATAGAAGCAAGGACAAAATCACATAATCATTTCAATAGATGTATAAAAAGCCTTTAGCAGTATGTAACACCCATTCATGAAAAAAAAAAAAAAAAACCTTAAAAAAGTATGTACAAACTTCCTATAAATCTGATTTAGTGAAATAGCGGCAAGTTCAATAGTCCCTTGATACTAACACCCATTCAAAAAAAAAAAAAAAAAAAAACCTTAAAAAAGTATGTACAGGAGGCTCTGCTCTCAATATAATAAAAGCCACTACTGTAGTCAGAGTGTTCAAGGGAAACAATATAGGACACATCATTTATAATTGTTGCATAAAGAGTCATATACAAAGACAGGAAATCTGTCCACTCACTAAAGATGAAAATAATCCATCTGAAGGCCTGGATCCCATGGCAATGTCCTGCGTGAGGCCAACTGAAGACCTAGAGCCCATCACAATGGCCTCTACAAGTCCAAATGGAGGCCAAGAACCCAGAACAATGTCTCATGCATGTGTGTTTCATGGATTTCTGTTGGGAAGGCCCAAAGCTTAGTGGTGGAAATTAGAAAGTCTGTGCCAGCAAGATGAAGGATCTGTGCTAGCAAGCTTAGGGGTCTGCACTGGAGCAAGGAACCAATGCTCAAAGTAAGAACCAGAGCTTCCCTGAAAGGTACCACAGCCATCCTCGGTGATAACAAAGTCTTGAACTCCTCCAATGACAAGAACAGCCAAGTCCATATCAGGAAATCCAGCACGACAAGCTTCTCCAGGACATAAACACAAACTGCTGGAAAACAAAATAGGTAAATAAGCGTTTTCTAAACAGAATCCTAGTTGCAAAATAAAGAACATTAAGAATCAACAAATCAAGTTAAGGACCTTGTGCACAGCAAAGGAGACACTAAATACAGTAAAGAGTTGATACATAGAATTTAGACAAAGTTTTTGGTCAGTTACTCCTCAGAAAAAAGATTAATATCTAGAATATGTAAAGAACTGAAAAAATTAGACTATTCCAAAAATGAAATAGCTAATCAAAAATGGGCAACTGAAATGTATAGATATTTCTTAGAGAAATAAGTACAAATGGCCAATGAATTTAGGAAAAATAATTCAAAATTTCTGGCCATCAAAGGAATACAAATTAAACAACACTGAGATTTCATTTTATGCTGTAACAAGTGACTGTCATCAAGAAATCAGGTAATAAAACATGGGTGAGTCTGTTTGGTGAAGATGGCACCATTCTGTGTTTTATGGTGAGAATATAAACTAGTAAAATTTGCTATGGGAGTCAGTATGGAGATTCCTCAAAAAGTGAAAATGGAAATGTCATTCAATTCAGCTATTCATCTTCTAGATATCTCCCCCAAAGTGTTAAACACATCATATTATAGTAATACATTCATATCCATGTTTATTGTAACACAACTCATAATAACTAATCTTGGAAGTAGTTTATATATTCTTAAGAGACGCATGTATAAAAAAGTCTGGTATTTATCCACAACAGAGTATTATTGTGCCATAAAGGATACATTTGAGTCATTTGTATAAGTTTGTGGCCGCATTGTTAAGTGACATAAATCAGACATAGTTTCACTTATATGAGAAACCCAGGATATAAATAAAGAGTAAAATAAAATACAGATAACAGAAAACAGAGAGATACATCTTTTGTAAATAAGATGGAGATCTAGAGATGGGTGAAGGTGGGAGGGAGGGAAGGAGAGTGAGAAATAAAAAGAATTAAGGTATGTTACATACATGTACAGGACAAAAGTAACCATTATGTACTGCAAATATGTAATGAAGAAAGATGCCTTAAGCAGGCTGGTTCAACCCAGAAAAAGGGAATGAGAATTCAGTGTAAGTAATTCTAGATGTCACCTAATAGATTATATAAACTCCCTGAGATCATGGGCTGTCTTAGTCTTTCTTAAAAAATAATTACCAGTCTTTAACAATGTGCCTGGCTCTGAAGGCTTTCAATAAACATTTCACTAAGTGTTTAAACACACTGTTTACATTCTATAAAATAGACTTCATAATAAAATGAGAGTAAAGACTACGGTGTGATTGAATTTTACAAACTCCCAGTCTTATTATTACACAGAAGATTGGCCTCTATGAAATCTGGCCTATATGAGGCTCAGAAGTGGCATCTCTGCATATAGATAGTTGAAATAAATAGTTTTGAAAATAAAAATGTCGTAAACTTATAAAATTCATTTTTTAACTTGTAAAATGTAGTCAAGAAATAACATTTAGTCAAATACTTAAAAAACAGGTAGGTATAATTTGTAAAGAAAATTAAGTATTCTTGAGATGTTCTTAAATGTTTTAAGGGTTAACATTGAATTTGAAATGTGTATCTAAATTTGCAGAAAAACATTCAAAGAGTAAGCACTCATGTGGCTCAGGGCTGATGTGGGGATCAAACTGCTGGGGTCTAATGCTAGCCTCTCTATCAATTTCTTTGAATAGAGCAGCTTAATTTCTCTTCACCTGAGTTTCCTTGTCAAAAATACTGGGCTAACAATGATGCCATTTTCATATATGTGTGTAGGCCAGTTTGAAACATTTCCTGGCATACAGAGAAGATTTAATAAACAGTAGCTCTTAATAAAAGAAAATTGGATTGCTTGAGGCATAGTCTTACTTTTAAGGCAATTATAGTAGTGGATTGACATCCTTTTTCACACAATTTAATCTGAAGTACAGATGAAACAGAAAATCAACCTAGACTCAGTGAGCAAGACAGATGCCCTGTGTGCCCTGATACTGCTCATTAGCAAGTCCCACGCATCCAGTGAACACTGCGAGCAGCCCATTGGGTGTTGGAAGCTCAGGTGTAGAATTATCACTGTTAGCAAAGGAGAACATAGGGTACCATAGTTAAATTTGAATTGCAGAGAAATGATGAATAATTTTTATGTGTATTTTCCATTCACTATTTAGAACATGGTCATATTTTTAAAAATTATTTTCATGTGTATTTGGAATTCAAATTTAATTGAGCGTCCTGTAGTTCATTTGACAACACTAGCCAAGTGTGCTGTTAAGGCACCCTGCACAGTCCCTGTAGGTTTATGAAGCCATTACTTCTCATCCACATGACCTTGTGTAGTCCTGTCTTTTCCAGACTAAAATATGCTTAACTCATGCCCACATCCAAATATGTCAATTTTTAAAAAGTTTATTTTATTTTATGACTTAAAGTGGGTCACATTTTGAACTTTTAAGTTTTGGCAAATTTCAATATTGACTGTGAGGAATTCTTAAGTATGCCCTGGAGAAATATATGGTCTAGACTCCATAATATATTAAATGTTTCTGCATAAATTAAACTCACCTTAAAATTTGCAAATGACATTTACTTAACTTATGATGATATTTTGTATTATTCATAAAGTCTTTGCCTACACCTAGGTAATCAAGAGTTCAGCCTTTTCTATCTTCTAGCAGATTTAGCATTTCTGTTTTAATATTTAGATTTTTGATCCATTTCAATCTTAGTTTAGTGTATGGTGAAAGATATGGGTTGAGTTTTAATCCTCAGCATACAGAGAGCCAATTTTTTTCCAGCAGCATTTATTAAAGAGCCTATCTTTCTTCCAGTGACTGTGTTTGTCAATGATAAGGTGGCTGAGTATGTTTGAACTGTTTCTGCATCTTCTAATCTGTTCCATTGATCTCCAGGGTTTTTTTTTTTTTGCCAGCACCATACTGTTTTTATTAGTGCAGTTTTGTAGTATAATTTCAAGTCAGGGATTGTGATGCCCTCTGCCTTCCAACATGCAAAGAACTCTACTTTTACTCCTCCTCCAGACTCTGGCAAGTACAACTCTACTTTGTATGATCTCGACCACTGTAATTATTTCATGTAAGTGCAATTGGGCATTTGTATTGCTGGATTTGTGATGGGCCTTTAAAACTTAGTATAATGCCCCAAAGCTTCATTCATATTGTAGTATATATCAAAATTTCCTTCCCTTTTAAGGCTAATATTTCTTTGTGGGCATATATGACATTTTGTCTTCATTTACCTTTTATCTGCATCAATCCTGGACATTTGGGTTGCTACCATATTTTAGTTACTGCAAATAATCCTACTTTGAACATGGGTATATAAATACTTCCTGAAACCTTGGTTTCAGATACTTTGGGTATATCCTTAGAAATGGAATTGCTGGATCATGTGGTAATTCTATTTTTAAATTTTGAGGAAGTGCCACATGATTTATCATAGCAGTGGTACCATTTTACATTCCTACCAAAAGCTCAAAAGGGTTCCAGTTCTTCATGAACAATTAATATTTGTTTTTTAATTGAAAAATAATTGTAAATATTTATGGAATGTGACTGGATGTTTCAATACATGTGTACATTATATAATATCCAAATTAGGGTAAGCACATCTATATTCTCAAATCTGGATTTTTTTTATAATAGTCATCCAAATTGGTGTGAAGTGTTATCCCACTATGGTTTATTTGTTTATTTATGTATGTGACATGGGGTATTGAACCCAGGGCATGCTGAGCCATTTCCCCAGCCCCTTTATAAAATTTTTATTTTTAGACAGGGTCTTGCTGAATTGTCGAAGTTGGCCTCAAACTTGTGACACTCCTGCCACAGTCTCTCAAGCTGGAAATACAGGCATGCATCACCACTCCTGGCTTACTATACTTTTGATTTGCATTTCCCTAATTATTAGTGTTATACACTCTGTAGGAGTCAAGAATTTTTTTGCTGGGTAGTTCTAATGATAACACATTCCATCAATATTCTCTCTGTTTCTTTGTCTTGTTGCCTCTTTCTGGGACTTCCACATTGCATATGTTGGTCTATTTGGTTGTGTCTGACAGATCCTTTAGGATCTATTCACTTTTATTCATTTTTTCTTTCTGTTCTTCAGATTTGATAGTTTCCATTATCCTATTTTCAGAATCACTCAGTCATTCTTCTATTTGTTTAAACCTGCCTTAGAATTTCTGTAGTGATTTTTCAAATTTCAGTCTTTTAACTTTATAGCTTCTGGATTTCTTTTCTTTTTTTTTTCTCTGAAGGTTCACTGATGCTTCTGTTTTATTCATGTGTCTTTCCTTAAATTTCTTTAGAACTTCTTCTAATCTTTGGACATCTTAAAATACTTATTTATATATCTGGATGATTATAAAATAATCTAGATCAGTTTGGCATCATGTCTTTTTCAAACACAATTTCTGCTGAAAAATTTTCCCTTTCAATGGGCCATGATTTCCAAGGTCTTTGTGTGCTTTTTAATTGTATTGAAAACTGGACCTTAAATATAATAAGGTGGTAATTCTGGAAATCAGATTCTTTCTTCCTTGTTGTCTGCTGTTATTTTTGTTATGGCTTTTGTCTTGAATTCTGAAGTTTGTCTCTGGGATAATGATCAGACTCAAGTATAACCTTAAGGTCTTTACTAACCCTGCATCTCTTCCAGGGCAGATGAAGTCACTTTCTACTTTTCACAATATATGCAGCTGCTTTTGAAAATTTAGGCTTTAATGCTCTAGTCACAAAAAGAGGCAAAGAGAAAAATGAAGGGAGAGATGTTGCTGAGGTTTTAAGTACACAAAAAGTTACTTGAGTCTGAAGGAAAGGGTCTAACAACAATGGGGAGAGATGTAACAATACACTTGCCTTATTGCCTATCTCTCTATGATTAATGACAGAAATAAGAGCATAGACCCTTGGAGTACTTGGAGGACAAGGTCTTTTTTACTCTGGCTGGCTCCTGCAAACTATGTGCAGGTTGCTGTAAAATTTTTTTCATAGCTGCCTGCCATGGCACTGTGGGTGGAGGTTTGATGGGTAACTGCCTTTGCTAAGACATGAAATTAACTAATATTAACTGAAATTTACTTTCTGGGCCTCCCCCTGGATGTTGCAAGCCTTCAGTAGATTCTAGATTTCCAAATAGTTATCTCAGACAGGTTCCACCTTTGCAATTATCAGATTCCTAATGCTTCCTGCTTCCTCTTATAACAATCATCATCTCTAAATGAGAAGGAAATATAGTATCCCAGAGAGAAACCTACTGAAAGAAAAAGTGTTGAATACTTAGTCAGGGTGCAAGCTTTTTCTAAATAATGTGTTGGGTAAGAATATGCTGGGTAAGAATGTTACTTTAGGTATCTGTTAACAATTCTTTGAAAAAATATATTAGTTACAGCGTGTCAATAAAGTACCAGATGATGCAAAGTTCACATGTTATTGATATACCCCTAGATGGTCCTAACATTATCTTGAGTTACCTAAAAAAATAAAAATTTTTATTTTTCTAAAAATAAAAATGCTTGTTTTTATTTTAATGCTGCCTCCCCAAAGCTCAAGATTTTCTTCAAAATTTTTCCCTTCTCCTAGCATTGTCCTTTTGAGTCAAGAAATTTTCTAACTTTACTATATCTCTTGGTTTTGTCTGGTCTCCAGCCCTCGGGTCAGCCAAAGTTCCAAAAACTGAGCCTTTCTTCATCAAGACTTATGTTCATTTCAGAAGACAGCACCTCTTTGTAAGTTCAGGGGAATAATTTAGGTCGTGTTTTCACTTGTGCTTATTTCTGAAAACTAGCAGAACACCCACAAGATGGAGAAAATAGAGTAGATGAGGGACAGGAAAAAAAGGGGGAAGTAGCTAGGTTACAAGATTGCTGCACTTGCTTGGATATGTTGTGGAAAGGGAGAACTGAAATCTCTTATAGCCCTGATGGGACAGACAGAGCAAGCATTTAAAGGATGCAAGACAGAATAGGAAGTTTGACCATTAAATATTATGGATTTATGAAATAAAAGAAAATTGAATTCCTGAATGTCATACTTAAGATGACATTCTTCCCCAACACATTTTTAAAAAATAAAATCTAGAATCACTGTTTTGAAGAGCACATCATTCATTCCTGTATCACACTGCCTATAATCAGTGTCAGGTATCATTTTGAATTTTGATGAAACTGGGATGAAATGGGAAAGCAGATGTAGGAGATGTCAATCTGTACTCTCATGATTTGGAGAATATCCATGGCATTGAAAAGCGCTGTCCTGAAACATTGATTCTATTTTTCACTTTTGCAGGACTTTCTAGAATGTCAAGGGACATAATAGACCTTAAATTGGAGAAAAATTGAGTTATTTAAAATTCAAACTTGGGCATCTGGGGTCATTCATATTCATTCATTCTCTTTCTTTTTCAGAAATTCAGGACAGGAAACAGGAAGACAGGCTATTATTATGGGACTGTGCATTTGCATTTAGACTTCTCTAAAATGACTGTTGGCTAGCCTTGCACTGCACTGTTTTCTAGTCTGTTGGAAAAGAACAATTCTTTTCACTCATGGTGTTTCCTTTCCTATAGATGTAGTCCCACTAGCATTTCCCTCCTTGCCTACCTCTGTTCCCTCACTTATTTTCTCTAGAGAAGATATGCCTTAATCTCATGGGGGTTAAAGGAGAAGAAACTCAGCATTCATTCTTCAAATTTTTCCTTTCCCCATTCTCTTGGGTGCATTTGCCCTTGTCTGGATATGTTGAGTTCAACAGTAAAATTTGTGGAGTTTGGTAGTTATAATCTGAGAGGAGAAGTTTGTACGTTTTGGAGGTTTAATAGTATAAGGCTATTTCTGTACAGATACAAGCTACCTTCTTCAGTATCATCTTCATCAGATAGAGGTGTTACCGTATGTGTGTGCATGTGCGTTTGTGTGTGCATGTGTGACTACCCTTCAGCTTGCCTTACTATATTTTATATCATAACTTGCTCCAAACATCAGTAAGGAAGCTGGATATTATTTGCCGAATCCCTTTGTACCTCAATAGAGTTGCTCAATTCAGTGCAGCTTCATGAGTGATGAAAGCATGCCAACAATGACATGGAATCCAGAAGGACTTAGCAAACTAAACAGAAGCATGTGTGGAAAGATTTTAAGGTTTGGTGACTAACATAGTGTTGGGGGGGCAGTGAAAATAATACAGGCTGCTCTTGAACCCTATAGCTAAAGTGGCAATAGGCAATTCCTGAATTGGACCACTGCATTATAACAAATGACAAAAAATTGTTACCATGTTTTGATAAAAGAGGTGATTATTGACATGGCTTTTTTCATTTAAACCTTAGAACTAGCCTCAAAGATAGACAATAGGTACTATTATCTTCTATTTTGGATAGGGCAATAGAAATGGAGAGGTTACAGAACTTGGGCAAAGTTACAAGTAGCAGCTATTCAATAGCTGGTAAATGAGGGAGCTGGGAACAATAGCAAATTAGACTGTGTGAAAACCACCCCGCTATATCACCCATTCATAACTCTACACAGTAATTTTCATTTGACTACACTATTCTCTCTAGCTCCACCAAACTTTTTTTCAAAAGATGTAAACAGTAGTTCACTCATAGAGGCAAACTGTAATGCTTGGTAAGTCCTTATATTTTCTTCACAAATGCTCTTTGGCAAGGGCTGGAGTACATCCTTAGAGAAATGAAATTCAAAGGGGGAAAAGTCAGCCAAGCCAGGAACAATGTGACCTAACCCAAGGAAATGGAAATAAGAAGCCAGCACTCCAGGAGATTTGTGTAAAGAATCTGGAAGCAGAAAGGAGTAAACCCCCTAACCAAAGATGCTTGTCAGGGAGTTATTTAGTACAAATAGAATCAACCCGAAATGCTCCAGAGGAGGAAAAAAAGATAATTACATTTGGTTGTGTGAGGTTTTATCTGAACAGCTTCAGAGACAGATTGAAAAAGTTCTGGTGCAGCACCAGCATGAACATGGATACATCCCAAGTTCTGTGTCATGTGTAGACAGCACTTTACAATAAAGAATCATGGAAAGCAGAGTTGTCTTTTAGATCCATCAAGATTAAAAGCAAGCATTCAAAAAAGCAAACCTTCAAGATTTTACTGCTGGGAAAATGATGTCCTCTTGCATACTGTGGGAAAAAGTAGGCAACTTATAGCATGAGCATTGAGATCTGAGGTGAGCAATTTGCAAAATGAAGAGGTAGCACAGCAGGGTTAGTGCTCCAGATGGAAAGTGTGGCTCACTTTGTAAAGTATGGCCAACGAAAGTTTGAAGCCTGAAAAGTTTTAGAAAAAAATTGGATTGGAAAAGAATAGAAAATTTTTCTATTTACTTAGCAAGATGATGGGAAAGACCTTGAAGTTCTTCTCTGTTGTTAACCTTGCTTTTTGAAATGCAAGTAAAAACACAAGATAAGGTAATTTAAGAGCTTAAGTATTCACCAGAAAGGTGCAAACAAATTTGTACCTATCAAAAGCAAGACAGATGAAAAAAAAAAAAAAACAAAAAAAAAAAAAAAAAACAAAACAGATGAAACCTGGATTTCACTTCTGTAAGGGAGAGGTTCATTAAGGTTAGGACAGATATCGTGGATGCCTTTAAACCAAAGTAAAATTAAAGATATCACAA
>NW_004955431.1:877173-927213 GCF_000276665.1 Chinchilla lanigera
TTTGGTTTTTCTCCGGTACCAGGAACCGAACTCACGACCTTGCGCTTGCCAGGCAGGCGCTTTTGCCGCTGAGCTAAATCCCCAGCCCCAGTTTATATATTCTTAAGAGACGCATGTATAAAAAAGTCTGGTATTTATCCACAACAGAGTATTATTGTGCCATAAAGGATACATTTGAGTCATTTGTATAAGTTTGTGGCCGCATTGTTAAGTGACATAAATCAGACATAGTTTCACTTATATGAGAAACCCAGGATATAAATAAAGAGTAAAATAAAATACAGATAACAGAAAACAGAGAGATACATCTTTTGTAAATAAGATGGAGATCTAGAGATGGGTGAAGGTGGGAGGGAGGGAAGGAGAGTGAGAAATAAAAAGAATTAAGGTATGTTACATACATGTACAGGACAAAAGTAACCATTATGTACTGCAAATATGTAATGAAGAAAGATGCCTTAAGCAGGCTGGTTCAACCCAGAAAAAGGGAATGAGAATTCAGTGTAAGTAATTCTAGATGTCACCTAATAGATTATATAAACTCCCTGAGATCATGGGCTGTCTTAGTCTTTCTTAAAAAATAATTACCAGTCTTTAACAATGTGCCTGGCTCTGAAGGCTTTCAATAAACATTTCACTAAGTGTTTAAACACACTGTTTACATTCTATAAAATAGACTTCATAATAAAATGAGAGTAAAGACTACGGTGTGATTGAATTTTACAAACTCCCAGTCTTATTATTACACAGAAGATTGGCCTCTATGAAATCTGGCCTATATGAGGCTCAGAAGTGGCATCTCTGCATATAGATAGTTGAAATAAATAGTTTTGAAAATAAAAATGTCGTAAACTTATAAAATTCATTTTTTAACTTGTAAAATGTAGTCAAGAAATAACATTTAGTCAAATACTTAAAAAACAGGTAGGTATAATTTGTAAAGAAAATTAAGTATTCTTGAGATGTTCTTAAATGTTTTAAGGGTTAACATTGAATTTGAAATGTGTATCTAAATTTGCAGAAAAACATTCAAAGAGTAAGCACTCATGTGGCTCAGGGCTGATGTGGGGATCAAACTGCTGGGGTCTAATGCTAGCCTCTCTATCAATTTCTTTGAATAGAGCAGCTTAATTTCTCTTCACCTGAGTTTCCTTGTCAAAAATACTGGGCTAACAATGATGCCATTTTCATATATGTGTGTAGGCCAGTTTGAAACATTTCCTGGCATACAGAGAAGATTTAATAAACAGTAGCTCTTAATAAAAGAAAATTGGATTGCTTGAGGCATAGTCTTACTTTTAAGGCAATTATAGTAGTGGATTGACATCCTTTTTCACACAATTTAATCTGAAGTACAGATGAAACAGAAAATCAACCTAGACTCAGTGAGCAAGACAGATGCCCTGTGTGCCCTGATACTGCTCATTAGCAAGTCCCACGCATCCAGTGAACACTGCGAGCAGCCCATTGGGTGTTGGAAGCTCAGGTGTAGAATTATCACTGTTAGCAAAGGAGAACATAGGGTACCATAGTTAAATTTGAATTGCAGAGAAATGATGAATAATTTTTATGTGTATTTTCCATTCACTATTTAGAACATGGTCATATTTTTAAAAATTATTTTCATGTGTATTTGGAATTCAAATTTAATTGAGCGTCCTGTAGTTCATTTGACAACACTAGCCAAGTGTGCTGTTAAGGCACCCTGCACAGTCCCTGTAGGTTTATGAAGCCATTACTTCTCATCCACATGACCTTGTGTAGTCCTGTCTTTTCCAGACTAAAATATGCTTAACTCATGCCCACATCCAAATATGTCAATTTTTAAAAAGTTTATTTTATTTTATGACTTAAAGTGGGTCACATTTTGAACTTTTAAGTTTTGGCAAATTTCAATATTGACTGTGAGGAATTCTTAAGTATGCCCTGGAGAAATATATGGTCTAGACTCCATAATATATTAAATGTTTCTGCATAAATTAAACTCACCTTAAAATTTGCAAATGACATTTACTTAACTTATGATGATATTTTGTATTATTCATAAAGTCTTTGCCTACACCTAGGTAATCAAGAGTTCAGCCTTTTCTATCTTCTAGCAGATTTAGCATTTCTGTTTTAATATTTAGATTTTTGATCCATTTCAATCTTAGTTTAGTGTATGGTGAAAGATATGGGTTGAGTTTTAATCCTCAGCATACAGAGAGCCAATTTTTTTCCAGCAGCATTTATTAAAGAGCCTATCTTTCTTCCAGTGACTGTGTTTGTCAATGATAAGGTGGCTGAGTATGTTTGAACTGTTTCTGCATCTTCTAATCTGTTCCATTGATCTCCAGGGTTTTTTTTTTTTTGCCAGCACCATACTGTTTTTATTAGTGCAGTTTTGTAGTATAATTTCAAGTCAGGGATTGTGATGCCCTCTGCCTTCCAACATGCAAAGAACTCTACTTTTACTCCTCCTCCAGACTCTGGCAAGTACAACTCTACTTTGTATGATCTCGACCACTGTAATTATTTCATGTAAGTGCAATTGGGCATTTGTATTGCTGGATTTGTGATGGGCCTTTAAAACTTAGTATAATGCCCCAAAGCTTCATTCATATTGTAGTATATATCAAAATTTCCTTCCCTTTTAAGGCTAATATTTCTTTGTGGGCATATATGACATTTTGTCTTCATTTACCTTTTATCTGCATCAATCCTGGACATTTGGGTTGCTACCATATTTTAGTTACTGCAAATAATCCTACTTTGAACATGGGTATATAAATACTTCCTGAAACCTTGGTTTCAGATACTTTGGGTATATCCTTAGAAATGGAATTGCTGGATCATGTGGTAATTCTATTTTTAAATTTTGAGGAAGTGCCACATGATTTATCATAGCAGTGGTACCATTTTACATTCCTACCAAAAGCTCAAAAGGGTTCCAGTTCTTCATGAACAATTAATATTTGTTTTTTAATTGAAAAATAATTGTAAATATTTATGGAATGTGACTGGATGTTTCAATACATGTGTACATTATATAATATCCAAATTAGGGTAAGCACATCTATATTCTCAAATCTGGATTTTTTTTATAATAGTCATCCAAATTGGTGTGAAGTGTTATCCCACTATGGTTTATTTGTTTATTTATGTATGTGACATGGGGTATTGAACCCAGGGCATGCTGAGCCATTTCCCCAGCCCCTTTATAAAATTTTTATTTTTAGACAGGGTCTTGCTGAATTGTCGAAGTTGGCCTCAAACTTGTGACACTCCTGCCACAGTCTCTCAAGCTGGAAATACAGGCATGCATCACCACTCCTGGCTTACTATACTTTTGATTTGCATTTCCCTAATTATTAGTGTTATACACTCTGTAGGAGTCAAGAATTTTTTTGCTGGGTAGTTCTAATGATAACACATTCCATCAATATTCTCTCTGTTTCTTTGTCTTGTTGCCTCTTTCTGGGACTTCCACATTGCATATGTTGGTCTATTTGGTTGTGTCTGACAGATCCTTTAGGATCTATTCACTTTTATTCATTTTTTCTTTCTGTTCTTCAGATTTGATAGTTTCCATTATCCTATTTTCAGAATCACTCAGTCATTCTTCTATTTGTTTAAACCTGCCTTAGAATTTCTGTAGTGATTTTTCAAATTTCAGTCTTTTAACTTTATAGCTTCTGGATTTCTTTTCTTTTTTTTTTCTCTGAAGGTTCACTGATGCTTCTGTTTTATTCATGTGTCTTTCCTTAAATTTCTTTAGAACTTCTTCTAATCTTTGGACATCTTAAAATACTTATTTATATATCTGGATGATTATAAAATAATCTAGATCAGTTTGGCATCATGTCTTTTTCAAACACAATTTCTGCTGAAAAATTTTCCCTTTCAATGGGCCATGATTTCCAAGGTCTTTGTGTGCTTTTTAATTGTATTGAAAACTGGACCTTAAATATAATAAGGTGGTAATTCTGGAAATCAGATTCTTTCTTCCTTGTTGTCTGCTGTTATTTTTGTTATGGCTTTTGTCTTGAATTCTGAAGTTTGTCTCTGGGATAATGATCAGACTCAAGTATAACCTTAAGGTCTTTACTAACCCTGCATCTCTTCCAGGGCAGATGAAGTCACTTTCTACTTTTCACAATATATGCAGCTGCTTTTGAAAATTTAGGCTTTAATGCTCTAGTCACAAAAAGAGGCAAAGAGAAAAATGAAGGGAGAGATGTTGCTGAGGTTTTAAGTACACAAAAAGTTACTTGAGTCTGAAGGAAAGGGTCTAACAACAATGGGGAGAGATGTAACAATACACTTGCCTTATTGCCTATCTCTCTATGATTAATGACAGAAATAAGAGCATAGACCCTTGGAGTACTTGGAGGACAAGGTCTTTTTTACTCTGGCTGGCTCCTGCAAACTATGTGCAGGTTGCTGTAAAATTTTTTTCATAGCTGCCTGCCATGGCACTGTGGGTGGAGGTTTGATGGGTAACTGCCTTTGCTAAGACATGAAATTAACTAATATTAACTGAAATTTACTTTCTGGGCCTCCCCCTGGATGTTGCAAGCCTTCAGTAGATTCTAGATTTCCAAATAGTTATCTCAGACAGGTTCCACCTTTGCAATTATCAGATTCCTAATGCTTCCTGCTTCCTCTTATAACAATCATCATCTCTAAATGAGAAGGAAATATAGTATCCCAGAGAGAAACCTACTGAAAGAAAAAGTGTTGAATACTTAGTCAGGGTGCAAGCTTTTTCTAAATAATGTGTTGGGTAAGAATATGCTGGGTAAGAATGTTACTTTAGGTATCTGTTAACAATTCTTTGAAAAAATATATTAGTTACAGCGTGTCAATAAAGTACCAGATGATGCAAAGTTCACATGTTATTGATATACCCCTAGATGGTCCTAACATTATCTTGAGTTACCTAAAAAAATAAAAATTTTTATTTTTCTAAAAATAAAAATGCTTGTTTTTATTTTAATGCTGCCTCCCCAAAGCTCAAGATTTTCTTCAAAATTTTTCCCTTCTCCTAGCATTGTCCTTTTGAGTCAAGAAATTTTCTAACTTTACTATATCTCTTGGTTTTGTCTGGTCTCCAGCCCTCGGGTCAGCCAAAGTTCCAAAAACTGAGCCTTTCTTCATCAAGACTTATGTTCATTTCAGAAGACAGCACCTCTTTGTAAGTTCAGGGGAATAATTTAGGTCGTGTTTTCACTTGTGCTTATTTCTGAAAACTAGCAGAACACCCACAAGATGGAGAAAATAGAGTAGATGAGGGACAGGAAAAAAAGGGGGAAGTAGCTAGGTTACAAGATTGCTGCACTTGCTTGGATATGTTGTGGAAAGGGAGAACTGAAATCTCTTATAGCCCTGATGGGACAGACAGAGCAAGCATTTAAAGGATGCAAGACAGAATAGGAAGTTTGACCATTAAATATTATGGATTTATGAAATAAAAGAAAATTGAATTCCTGAATGTCATACTTAAGATGACATTCTTCCCCAACACATTTTTAAAAAATAAAATCTAGAATCACTGTTTTGAAGAGCACATCATTCATTCCTGTATCACACTGCCTATAATCAGTGTCAGGTATCATTTTGAATTTTGATGAAACTGGGATGAAATGGGAAAGCAGATGTAGGAGATGTCAATCTGTACTCTCATGATTTGGAGAATATCCATGGCATTGAAAAGCGCTGTCCTGAAACATTGATTCTATTTTTCACTTTTGCAGGACTTTCTAGAATGTCAAGGGACATAATAGACCTTAAATTGGAGAAAAATTGAGTTATTTAAAATTCAAACTTGGGCATCTGGGGTCATTCATATTCATTCATTCTCTTTCTTTTTCAGAAATTCAGGACAGGAAACAGGAAGACAGGCTATTATTATGGGACTGTGCATTTGCATTTAGACTTCTCTAAAATGACTGTTGGCTAGCCTTGCACTGCACTGTTTTCTAGTCTGTTGGAAAAGAACAATTCTTTTCACTCATGGTGTTTCCTTTCCTATAGATGTAGTCCCACTAGCATTTCCCTCCTTGCCTACCTCTGTTCCCTCACTTATTTTCTCTAGAGAAGATATGCCTTAATCTCATGGGGGTTAAAGGAG
This sequence comes from Chinchilla lanigera, assembly GCF_000276665.1. Taxonomy (NCBI): domain Eukaryota; kingdom Metazoa; phylum Chordata; class Mammalia; order Rodentia; family Chinchillidae; genus Chinchilla; species Chinchilla lanigera. The sequence continues at coordinate 883,286 of NW_004955431.1, forward strand.
AAGAAACTCAGCATTCATTCTTCAAATTTTTCCTTTCCCCATTCTCTTGGGTGCATTTGCCCTTGTCTGGATATGTTGAGTTCAACAGTAAAATTTGTGGAGTTTGGTAGTTATAATCTGAGAGGAGAAGTTTGTACGTTTTGGAGGTTTAATAGTATAAGGCTATTTCTGTACAGATACAAGCTACCTTCTTCAGTATCATCTTCATCAGATAGAGGTGTTACCGTATGTGTGTGCATGTGCGTTTGTGTGTGCATGTGTGACTACCCTTCAGCTTGCCTTACTATATTTTATATCATAACTTGCTCCAAACATCAGTAAGGAAGCTGGATATTATTTGCCGAATCCCTTTGTACCTCAATAGAGTTGCTCAATTCAGTGCAGCTTCATGAGTGATGAAAGCATGCCAACAATGACATGGAATCCAGAAGGACTTAGCAAACTAAACAGAAGCATGTGTGGAAAGATTTTAAGGTTTGGTGACTAACATAGTGTTGGGGGGGCAGTGAAAATAATACAGGCTGCTCTTGAACCCTATAGCTAAAGTGGCAATAGGCAATTCCTGAATTGGACCACTGCATTATAACAAATGACAAAAAATTGTTACCATGTTTTGATAAAAGAGGTGATTATTGACATGGCTTTTTTCATTTAAACCTTAGAACTAGCCTCAAAGATAGACAATAGGTACTATTATCTTCTATTTTGGATAGGGCAATAGAAATGGAGAGGTTACAGAACTTGGGCAAAGTTACAAGTAGCAGCTATTCAATAGCTGGTAAATGAGGGAGCTGGGAACAATAGCAAATTAGACTGTGTGAAAACCACCCCGCTATATCACCCATTCATAACTCTACACAGTAATTTTCATTTGACTACACTATTCTCTCTAGCTCCACCAAACTTTTTTTCAAAAGATGTAAACAGTAGTTCACTCATAGAGGCAAACTGTAATGCTTGGTAAGTCCTTATATTTTCTTCACAAATGCTCTTTGGCAAGGGCTGGAGTACATCCTTAGAGAAATGAAATTCAAAGGGGGAAAAGTCAGCCAAGCCAGGAACAATGTGACCTAACCCAAGGAAATGGAAATAAGAAGCCAGCACTCCAGGAGATTTGTGTAAAGAATCTGGAAGCAGAAAGGAGTAAACCCCCTAACCAAAGATGCTTGTCAGGGAGTTATTTAGTACAAATAGAATCAACCCGAAATGCTCCAGAGGAGGAAAAAAAGATAATTACATTTGGTTGTGTGAGGTTTTATCTGAACAGCTTCAGAGACAGATTGAAAAAGTTCTGGTGCAGCACCAGCATGAACATGGATACATCCCAAGTTCTGTGTCATGTGTAGACAGCACTTTACAATAAAGAATCATGGAAAGCAGAGTTGTCTTTTAGATCCATCAAGATTAAAAGCAAGCATTCAAAAAAGCAAACCTTCAAGATTTTACTGCTGGGAAAATGATGTCCTCTTGCATACTGTGGGAAAAAGTAGGCAACTTATAGCATGAGCATTGAGATCTGAGGTGAGCAATTTGCAAAATGAAGAGGTAGCACAGCAGGGTTAGTGCTCCAGATGGAAAGTGTGGCTCACTTTGTAAAGTATGGCCAACGAAAGTTTGAAGCCTGAAAAGTTTTAGAAAAAAATTGGATTGGAAAAGAATAGAAAATTTTTCTATTTACTTAGCAAGATGATGGGAAAGACCTTGAAGTTCTTCTCTGTTGTTAACCTTGCTTTTTGAAATGCAAGTAAAAACACAAGATAAGGTAATTTAAGAGCTTAAGTATTCACCAGAAAGGTGAAAACAAATTTGTACCTATAAAAAACAAGACAGATAAAAAAAAAAAAAAAAAAAAAAAAAAAAAAAAAAACAAAACAGATGAAACCTGGATTTCACTTCTGTAAGGGAGAGGTTCATTAAGGTTAGGACAGATATCGTGGATGCCTTTAAACCAAAGTAAAATTAAAGATATCACAAGGACATTGCATACTTGTTCTCTAAAAGACACACCTAAGAAAAAACTCAATATTCTCCTTTCAGTCTATGGAAATAATCTTTATGCAGGCCATGAATATTGATGATGACTTCATGGCTTAGAAGCAAAATATTCACAACCTCGAGATGCATGTCTGGTTGCAGCCTATGAAACTAAGCAGTGCTGTGAACCAGTTGAGAAACAGTCTAAAGTTGGGTTTTGGCAGGATTTCTCCTGAAAGACAGGTGAGGAAGAAGAGTTTAAATTTGAATGTTGGCAGAAGATTAGTCTTTCAGAAATGAAGCTTTAAGACTGTTTTCAAGGAAATGAAGTGATGAAAAGGCAATATCAAGGAAGAAGAAATAAATCTCTGCATTGATGAATCACAAATAACGCCAACCAAGAACTCTAGAGCAGCTGGGGTCAGCTCAGAGTTCAGATTTTCAGTACCTAAGGAAAAACATTTTGAAGACTTGCCATAGAATTTTCACCCTGCCCCTCAAAGTGAACTTGTCTCTTAGGAGGCAGTAACTAATAAATAAAACTGGTGTGAAGAACTTACCTGACCATTCTTCCACATGGAGTGTCACCTGAGGTCCTCTTCTGATGGTGATAACTGTGGTACAACAGGAAACCAGACATGATCCCACGTGTGTGTGGAAGGGATAAGGGGCCTAGGGGACAGGAAAGAATGCTTGGGAGAGAAGTAGGGCCTTAGATGGCCCCAAGACTGAACAAAACAGAAACTAGTTTACAGAGAGGTCAGTCATGAAGAGATGGTCACTGATGAAGGCAGTGGGTGTAGACAGCCCCTTCAATGACAATTTTCTCTTACAAAGTGGTACTAAGAAAATTCATTTGGATAAACAATTTCTCTTCTGATATGCAAAAGTCTTTATGTATTATGTTTTAATTTGGGACCCTTAAAAATGAACTCTGAAACAAAAATATGGACTCAAGTATTTGAGGGAATACTAGTAGGAGACTGAAGTAGGACAGGGAAGGTAAATTAGCCAATAAATGATGCATTGTGATTCCAGCAACAATTCACTTCTGCATGGAAACTCTGGGACATATGTAAAACATAATTCTCAGGATTTGCTATCCTGAGAGGAATAGAGCTGGGGTATTTTACATGCTGATTACCTCAAGCCATTGTGGGCTACACCAGGTTAGTGTTAATTCCACATCACCTCTGACCTATTTTGTGCACCGTTCAGTCTTTCACAGTTTTTCCTCAGGTGCAAAAACGCTGTGCAAAATCCCAGGGACATGAGCAAGACAGCATTTACTACCAGAGGACTAAGCCTATTAGTTATTCTTATTCAGTCTGTGTGAGTGACTTGAATCCAGTTGCTCTTCTACATGAGACACTAGGGAATCTGATGGGCTTGTGTGAAAGACAGACATTTTATGACTTGTCAGACTGGGCAGGAGGCCAAAACTTAATTACATCTTTGCTTATACTCAGAACCTCATCCATACTGGCTTCCCAATAACTGCTAGCTAAATTGTATTGAAAGGTACTGCTGAACGGCAACTGGGAAGACCGTCAAAATACAAGCTTCAAGAGTTCTAACATTTTTTCTAAGTCCACAAACCATTACAAATCCTTCAGTAACATCTATACGCTTTGAATTTCATAAGTGACACCACTTGAAAAGTGGATGTTTAATAAATATTGAAAAATAATGAGATAATTTGTGTATTTCCCACCATCTGGGAGTTTTCACACTAATATTCAGCTTTCATGTTCGTATGTCTTTTCTATTTAATTATACTCATTGTACCAACATAAATAATTCCTTTCACTGGAGGAAGTTATTAAATATTCTCATTATTTTTAATTTTCAAAATGTGAGTTATATAATTTAATATTCTTTGAATGATTCATTCTCCCTTTAGTTTTACTTTCAAATAATTTTGTAAGGTTTATATCAGTTACCTTGGGGGAATTAATGTTTGTGATTTGATTCCATGTGAGTAAGTGATAGATATAATCACATTACGTGATGACTGGATTTTTAAAATGTTAGATAACCTTCATTATTTAATTTATTTATAGTATGTAATATATACTTTTTTTGGAATTTGTGATTGCTATTTGGCTTTTTAAGTATTTCTCTAGGTTTGGAATCAGTCTGGTTCATACTGAAGTATGATTTCAAAATATGGTAAATGCTTAAATTCTTTTTAAGTTTCAGGAAAACATACTGCCATTAATCCCTGTTGAAATACTCCTTTTCACTTCAAACACTCTTATGCCATGGTCATTTGCCACTTTCTAAAGCAAGTCTGGAAATTTTACTTCTTATCTTTTTATAGTTTTCTAGATGACTTGAATTGATTCAAAATGTTTATGGGAATTTTTGTCAAAAACACTGCTGGGGGCCCTCATCCACTTTATTCATCAGATCTGACACCATGAAACTTCTCTCGCTTCCCCAAAGTCAAAATAACATGAAAGGTAAACATTTTTAATTGAGATGGCTATGACAGTGCAACTAAAGAGAGCTATGAAAGAGAACTTCTAGAACTGCTTCAGACAGTGGCAAGTATAATACAATAAAGATGTTTAAGTAAGGGGGAATGTTTTGAGGGGATTAATGGCAGTATGTCTTTTACTGCAATAAAATATTTTAATTTAAATATTCATGATTTTTAAAAAAATTTCATTTTTTCTATTAGTCTATTAGTACATGTGTGTAGCACATACAGTTTACGTTCCTTATAGGTAGGATGTACATTTACATAACCCATCTTAATTCTTTTTTCATCCTCTTTCCCTTCTCTCCTCTTCTCTCCATCATCCTTTGGTCCCCTTCCATTTTTTGGTACATGTGTACAGTACATAATGTCTACCTTCCTGTGTGGAGTTGGTACTGGTATATAACACATCCCAGTTCCTTTTATTCATCACTATCTCTTCCCTCCCTCCCTCCACTCTCTCAGTCTTTTGATCATCTCCCCTTTGAGAATGATCTATTTCCCTACTTTGCATTACCTATCTTTTATTTTGCTCTTTACTTTTCTCTGGGTTTCTTATGTAATACAAACAATTGATATTTAAGCTTATGTGTCTGATTTATTTCATTTAATATTATGGTCTCAAGGTGCATCTATTTTCCTACAAATGATTCAAATTTATCCTTTATGGCTATTGTGTGTAGATACCACATTTTCTTTATCTGTTCATTTGTTTATGGACATATAGGCTGCTTGTAAGATTCAGCTATTATGAATTATGCAGTTATAAATATGAATATGAAGATATCTCTGTAATATGGTATCTTTAACTCTTTTGGGAAGATACCTAGAAAGGGAATAGCTGGGTCAAATGGAATTTCTATTTTTAATTTTTTAGTAATATCCATACTGATTTCTAAAGTAGTTGTACTAATTTACACTCCCATCAACAATCTTAAAAGGTTCCTTTTTCCTTATTTGATTTGTGGATTATGGCCATTCTTTCTGTGATAAGATGAACCTCAGTATTAATTTTCCTTTCTTTAATGGCCAAAATGTTGAGCATTCTTTCATATATTTATTGGCCACTTGTACTTATTCTTCTGAGCAGTGTCTATTCATTCTGTTTGCCAGTTTTTTTTTTCATGAAGTCTTTTACTTTTGAGAGTGTATTTTATTTGGAGGGTCTATTTTTTGAGGTTTTTATATATTTCTCTGTCTAAGGAATTTCTGGCAAATTTTTTTTTCTGTGGTATAGGTTGTCTTTTCATTCTATTGGTTGTTTATTTTGTCATTCAGAATATACTTAATTTAATATGATGTCACTTGTTGATTCTTGGAACTGTTTCCTGTGCAACTGGGGTTTTATGCAGAAGGTCCTTTACTATGCCTAGGACTTCAAGGGTTTTATCTATATTGTCTTCCCACAGGTTGAGTGTTTCTGTTTGAACATTTATCTCTTTGATCCGTTTTAATTTTAGTTTAGCACATGATGAGAGATACGGGTCGACATTTAAACTTCTGCACAGGGATGGCTGATTTTCCCAAAATCATACGTGGAAGAGGATTTCTTCTGGTGTGTATTTTTGGTCTCTTGGCAAAGATCAAATAGTTGAACATATTTGGGATTGTGTCTGCCTCCTCTATTCTGTTCCACTGATTCACACGTCTGTTTTTGTGCCCAGTACCATGCTTTCTTATCACAATCACTTTGTAATATAACTTCAACTTCAGTACTGTGATGCCTCCTAGTTCAGGATTGTGGTGCCTCTCATTTTGTCCTTTTTACCCAGACTTTTTTTCTATTCTAGGTCTTTTCTGAGTCCATATGAATTTTAGGATTGTTTTCTCCAGTTCTGTGAAGAATGCTGTTGTAATTTTGATTGGGATTACACCAACCACTTGCTAGTACAATTGTTTAAGCACAGAATGACCAAAAATTGCATATTTTCATTAATTTTTATAACATGAAATACAAAAATGACAATTTAATCAAATTTATTCAATACAAAAATTTACTGGTTGAAATGACACTTGCTTGAGTGACACTCAATATAGTCAGTACATAAAGACACTGCCAAGTGATTTTCAGGATAAACTGTTAAGTTGTTAAATCTGATTATCAATTTTGGAAGCTTAACCATTTTGACTATACTGTTTCTGCCGATCTAGGAGTAGGGGATATCTTTCCATTTTCTGTAAAGATTTTCTTCAGTTTCCTTTTTCAGAGTACTGCAGTTCCTTCATTGTAGAGATCTTTCTTGGTTAGATTAATTCCTAAGTGTTTAGGGTTTTTTGGTGCTATTATGAATGGTATCTTTTCTCTGAATTCTTTCTCAGTGAAGTTATCATTAGTGTACCGGATGTCTAATGATTTTTGAGTGTTGATTTTTGTGTCCTCCTGCTACATTACTGAATTTGGTTATTAATTCTAAGTGTCTTTTGGTAGATTTGGGGGATCTTTTCTGTAGAGGATCATGTCATCTGGAAATAATGACAATTTGATTTATTCCTTTCTTATACACATACTTTTTCTTGCCTAATTTGTCTTGCTAATGTTTTAATGTTTAAGTTGAATAGAAGTGGTAATAAAGGACATCTTTGTCTTATTCCTGATTTTAGAGGGAAAGCTTTCAGTTTTTTCCCATTCAATACTAGTAATAGCTTTGTCATAAATGGCTTTTATCACATTCAGCTAAGGTCTTTTATACCAGTTTTCTTTATTTTTTAAAACACGAATGGGTATTAGATTTTGTCAAAGGCTTTTTCTGATCTATTAAGATGACCATGTGATTTTTGTCCTTGATTCTGCTCATGTGATAAATTACATTTATTGACTTGTATATATTGAACCAGCCTTGTATGCTAGAGATGAAGGCTATTTGGTCATGATACACAAGCTTTTCAATGATATATTGCATTACATTTGCTGGTATCTGGTTGAGGATTTCTGCATCCATATTCATTAAGGTGATTAGTCTATATTTCTCTTTTGGTTAGGATCCTTGTCTGTTTTTGGTAGATTCTAGGAATGGCTGTGGGAGTACTCCTTTCCTTTCAATGTCATTAAAGAGTTTGAGGAGTATTGGTGTTAGAACTTCCCTGAAGTTTTTGCAGAATTTAGCAATGAACCCTTCTGAACCTGGGCTTCTCTCACATGATAGGTTACTCATTACTGCTTCAATTTTATTGCCAGTTACTGGACTTATTAGGGTTTTAAAATCTTTGTTCAATTTGGTAATTCATATATATCTAGGAATCTATCCATTTTTTCTGAATTGCTAAAATTTTTGGTGAACTTGTTTGTGCAGTATGCTAGTAACTTTTTTATTTTGGGAATGTCCACTGTTATTTCACCTTTTGTATATGTAGCTACATTTATTTGAGTCTTTTCTCTCCTGCTTTTGGTTACATTGGTAAGGGTTTATATATTTTGTGTATTTTTTTGCAGAACCAACTCTTAGATTGATAAATTCTTTGTAATTTTTGGTCTGTATTTCATTGAGTTCTGCTCTGTTCTTTATAATTTCCTTCATGGTATTAGTTTTGAGTTTGGCTTATTCTCGGTTTGCTAGGACTTGGAGGTGCATTGTTGAGTTATTTATTTGGGCTCACTCTGTTTCTGTAATATAGGCATTCAGAGCTAATAACTTCCCTCTTAGGAGTTCTTCCATTTTGTCTCATAAGGTCTGGTGTGTTGTACTGACATTATCATTTATTGGTAAAAGCTGGTTTTTTTTTTTTTGGCTGGATTTCTTCTGTAACCCATTGTTTAGTTAAGTGTGTATTGTTTAGTTTCCATGCATTTGATAATTTACATGTTTTCTTTTGCCATTGATTTCTAACTTCATTGTGCTGTTGTCTGAGTATATGTATGGTAGAATTTCAATTCATTTATATTTGCTTAGTCTGATATTGGCTAGTATGTGGACTATTTTGGAAAAAATTCCATGTATTGCTGAAAAAAATATGTATTCTATTGTTGGGTGGGACACTGTATAGATATTTATTCAGTTCATTTGTTCAAGCTTTTTTAAATTCTGGTATTTTATTACTGAGATTTGCCTAGTCCATATAATTGTGATAGTAGGATACTGAAGTTATCCCACTCTAACTGTGTTTATATTCATTAGATCTTTTATGTTCAGGAGTATTTTTATTAAATTGGGTGCAATGTTGTTTGGTACATTTCTGTCAATAATTGTTACTTCTTCCATTTGAATTACTCCCTTAACCAATATATAGTGACCTTCTTTGCCTGTTTTAAGCAGTATTGGCTTGAACTCCAATTTGGCTGAATATAAGATAGCAATACGTGATTTTTTGGGGGGTGTTTCTGTTGGATGGAATATTTTTTATCATTTTGTACAAGTCTGCTCTCTCATGTTGGGTAGAGGTCCTGCTACCCTAACACGGGTCTGCTGTCTCCCTCTCCCACAGTTTTTTAATAATATGTCCTTTACTAAAGAATTTAGATGTTCAATTGTTGATTAACTGTTGTGTAGCACACAATTCTGAAAAATTTTCCTGCATCAGTGAAATTTACTCAGGCTCCTTATGACCTGGGTAATTAAAATGTGCACACAGGATTAGGAAAATATCTTCAAAACTAATATTGCTTCCATTGTATACCTGAACATTACATACCTGGCTTAGCTGTCTTTACTTTGTATATGGTTGGGTGGCACATTCATCCTTCTGTCCTAGACTTTGGTCATGGTGCTGCTTGTACTGATGGGACTTTTTTTTTTTTTTTAGTTTCTTTTTAGTTTTACTTTTTTTCCAGTACCGGGAATCGAACTTACGACCTCAAGCTTGCCAGGCAGGTGCTGTGCCGCTGAGCTAAATCCCTAGCCCCTTGATGGGACTTTTGTAAGGGCTTGGGAATGACACAATGAGGAAGTAAATGCTCACACATGGAAAAGAGTATAAAGGAGCAAGGTAAAATTGATAAGTGATATTTTATTCTACTTATTTTCTGGGGGTTCTGAGGAAATTTAGAGGACATAAAATAAAATAGATATATAGTTATATGGGAACTCTGATAACCTCCATGACAATTCACACTTGCTTCTCCCTCAGGACCTGTGTCTTTACAATCTCTTCTCTCTGTCCAGATGCTCTTCTCAGTTTCACTTCTTCCATCTGTCTCCCATCTGTGGGTACTTGAGTTTACCTCTTCATTTTTCCTCATTAAATTTGGCTGGCTGTGGATTTATCATATCACTGCCAGTCCTCCATATCCTTCTTGTCTGTTACCTTTTGTGGCTTACATAATCTTTAGGCAGTGTCTCCTCATCTCTTTAGTCTCAGTTAAATTGCTGAAGTATCTTTGACTATTATAGTTAAAATACTACCTCTGCCCAGCATAAATCCCTAATTACTTTCTATACTGTTACGTTATTTTGCTTTTCTCATTACATTTATTATCTAAAGAATGTTATTATTTGTATTTTTCTTGAGGTGTTTCTTATCCATTGCTTTCCACTGAATTGTAAGCTGTATAAGTAATGATAGGGATTTGCTTTATTCCTGATTAAATCCACAGCTTATAAAATGGGCTTACTACCTAGAAGGTACTTGATAAATATTTCTGAATATTTCTTGTTAAAGAGTAAATATTTATCATGTCAAGAGAGTCTAAGAGAAAAAGCTATGGTTTCTCAGGGTCTTCTAGGAGTTTATTTTGTCACAGATTCTTTTCCGTATATACTCTAAAAGTAAGGGACTTCACGATCCATTTTCTGTAATGTATGACATTTGCAAATAATCTAATTTTTCTAATCCTCTTAGACTTTTTGGAGCCAACACTTACACAACATTTTGAAAATTACAAGCTGTTTACATTTCATGTATCAAAATCATCAGCCTTCTATTTTGGCCACAGAGTGTTAAAGACAGGAAGGATCTGAAGGATTGGAAGAAATATGTTAACCTCCTCAGCTACAGATTAGTTGAAAACAAGCAAAGGTGATTAACCCCAACAGTTGCAGAAGACAGGTAAAATTCAAAATTTATGAAGATTTGAGGCCACTTGCCTGACCACAACCCTGAAGGTTGCAGACCTGTGTTGCCACATTTTTTAGTTTTTAAAGAAAAAACAACTATCTAGATTTGTCTGACACTTCCTGAATTTTAAATGTGGAATATATAATAAAATGTTAAAATTTCATTCAGTTTAAATAAAACTTGTTTGAGATTCCTAATTAGCCATCAGATTCTCAGCTATGATCTAAACAGAAATAAGCAGATTTTTTTGACTATGTAATTGTTCTGCTTCATAATTTAAGAGGATATGCAAGGATAGTATGACTTCATTTAGCTTTAATATGAAGATCTAAAACCTTGAACATTGTTTGTCAAAAGATCTGTGGAGAGGAACAAATTTTTAAAAATTCTATCAGCCACAGTTTTATACTTTTGAAACAGAAATCATTAGGAAAGTGATTATATGCTGAGATGTTACGGTAATTTCAAATATCTATGGAAGTTTCTATAGGCACAATCTTAATTTCTGTAATATTCTTCTCAGAACAGTGGTGAGAAGTTGACAGTCCAGGAACACACTTTAATTAGCTTGCTTGTAGGGGAAGTTAATACAAATATTCTTGCATCTATTTTATAGTTTTTAGATATCCATCCTTCCTAGGTGCAATAGACTAAAGGTCTGTATCCCCTCAAGTCATGTTAAACACTAATCCCAACACATTAGTATTTGGAAATGGAACGTTTGAGAGATGGTTATGTCATGAAGGTGGAACCCTCAGGATTAGGATAAGTGTCTGATAAACTAAGTCTCAGAGCCCCCCTTCTACTGTGTGAAGTTCAATGAGAGGACAAATATCTATGAACAAGGAGTGGGCCATCATTAGACATTAATCTTCTGGTACCTTGATCTTGTGCTTCCCATCCTCCAGAACTGTAATAAATAATTTTCTGTTGTGTGTAAGCCATCCAGTTTATACCATCTATCTCCTATCTATCTATCTATCTATCTATCTATCTATCTATCTATCTATCTATAATCTTTGGTGTTACTGGGGATTGAATCCAAAGACTTCCTGAGCTATTTCCTAAACTACTTCCCCAGTCCTTTTAAATTTTTTATTTGAAAAAGGGTCTTGATATGTCATTAAGTTGCCCAGGACTGGCAACTTTGCTGTTTTTATGCCTCAGCTCCAGAGTGCCATTACATCTGGCTCAGTTTGTGATATTTTTAGAGGTAGCTTGAGTTGCATAAACACCATGAAATGTGAGCTCCTTAAAGGAAGTTTTGGATTTTATATTTTTGAGGCTGTTTCAATGCCTAGAACATGGTAGGTGCTCACCAAGAAGGGTCAGAAATTTAATAAGGAAGTTGTACATTTTATGGAATTAAAATAAATCTTAAATTTTTCATACTTTTCATGAGAAAATCAAACACCACAAACATTTTGACATCTACTCCCCAAACTCACATGGTCTGGGTGCAGAAGGTTACTCTCAGGATCTCATATCCCATTTAACTTTGTCAAGAGCTAAAAAGCTTCCCTGGACTATCACTTCCTTAAGACTGCATTATTCCTATTAAAATTTCAAAGCCAGTTGATTTAATGTATAATAAACTTCTGTACTCTGTAAAAACTGAGAATTTACCTATAGTCATACTCCATTCCATAGTGACTTTTGCTGATGTACACTGTCAAAATGTAACTACATAATACTCTGCTTAGATGCTATGTATATTATCATGAACCCTGTCTACCCAAATACTTCTTCAAAACTTATATGTGTAAAAATAAAACTTGTTTTTTGGGGGAACAGAAGTTTATTTCTCTCTATCCTGTGTTTCCTTGTGGCAGTTCCATCTTGATCTCATGCTTCCTGCATATTGTCTGTGGTCATCCTGATAGCTATGTACTCAAATTCCTTTTCCAAGGGCAACTTCTCTCAACTCGCTTTATCAGTTTTCTGGAATAAACTAGCCTTGGAAATGTTCTAAAGCTGAAGTTAAGCAAAAGAAGAGAGGGCAGGCAGGAATAATTTATTCTTTAGGTTTAGTTGCTTTCTTCTTTCTTGAATAATGAAATTTTATTTGCTTTATAGACCCTCACAGCAGGGGTTCAAGCTCCCTACGGGCTGCTTCTAAAAACAAATACTCAGGCTTAGCTGTTACTCTGCTGTGATAATGATGGGGATTATTAGAGCTATTCTCTCCAGTGATCAACGCAGCCAGGAAGTGCCTTCCTGATTTTTTGAAATGTTGATAATTATAATCAATATGCTCCCTAATGGTCCTGTTAATACATTTTAAAATTAATATAAATAATATGAAACTTTTGTTTGCTTCATGCCTATGGGAAAGCTGTAGCCTTCTTCAATTCAAGTCACCTGGAAGTTAATGGGGTGGAGTTCATATTCACTACTAAAGAAAGCTGGCAATACTAGACACGAAAAGAACTGCCTTGTACATTTATTTTTACCGTGGATGGCTCTCTTCATGGCTTGATATAAGATTTTAATGATGGAATTATCTGTAGACCAACTTGCAAAATTTATTGAGAAATCTGACAGCAGTGGTCTTCTCTTCTTTGGAAGTCTGAAGATGCCATTTTATGTCCTTTTAGTATTTTGTCTGGTTTGGAAGGTGGTCCCTTTTGGAGGTAAAACCTGGACACATCTTAGCCTGGGGGGGATGGGCTGGCTCCCTATACACTAGAATCACAGCCACAGCCTTGCTTTCTCTAATGGCCTGAAGCAGAGCCACTGAAAACCTCCCTGTGATCTCAGCTGCACTCCTCCTCCTCAACTGATCCTAACAGAGCCCAGGTAGGGTCAGTGGCTAACCCGTCTCCTATCCAGTCATCTTTATAAGTTTGCGTGGATGAGACCTTGGGTACTGTTACACAGGCTCTCCTACCCCTAACATAGAATCTCAGTCTTCCACATAGTTCAAAATAAGAGTTGGATTTCTGTCCCACTGTCCTTCTCCAGAACTGTATTTCACCCTGGTACTGTGTATAACTTTTGAAAGTTTCAAAGCCTGAAATTGGATTCTGGTCTATTTCTTCTTTTCTCTGCCTGAGCTCTGAAATATTTGGGAGATAAAGGAGACAGATGGAAAGAAAAACAATAGCTTTATTGCTGGTAAGACCTGGAACTGATGCTATGGGTTACATTTATTGCTCTGTCAGATTTCTTAAACAGTTTCTCAAAACTGTACTTGCCCACCCAGACACGGATGGCACTGAGGCTGCTGCATTTCTCTCCTGGGCTGCATGAGTGTTGGACCTTATAAGCAATGCCATGGGAAGCAGAAGGAGAAGGTATTTTCTGCAAGGGCTTCATTAGGAGTGGGAAACAAGGAGCGTCGGAGGAAGTTATGCTGGGGTCCTTTCTGAAACTCCAGGGAGAGGGGTGAAGGGTGCCTAGGCCAAGGTGTCCAGCAAAAGTCTGTTAAGTTGGTTTTTACTACTGCTGTGGCAAATTATCACAAACTTTGTGGCTTAAAACAAGAGCATTTTATTACCATACAGTTTGGGAATCTGGAAATGAGTCTTATTAGGCCGCAGTCAAGCTGTTGGCAAGGCTGCACGCCTTCTGAATGTTTGAAGGCTTGAGCAGGTTTGCCCTTTGCCTTTTCCAGCCTGTGATGCCCACCCACATCACATTCCTTGTCACATGGCTCATATCCAGCAATGGCTTCACTGCATCCTCTTCCACTGTTGTATTTCCTTCTCTCATTCTGATCCTCCTCTTTCTCTCTAATGAGGACACTTGTGAGCACAGGTGCACTTGTATAATCTGGGATATTACTTTCCCATCTCAAGATCATTAACTGAAGCATAGCAACTAGGTCCCTTTTTGTCTTGTAATCATAGCATATTCACAGGTTTCTGTGGTTACAATGAGGACTTCTTTGGAGATGACATTTTCTTTTTTTCCCATAGACTGTCATCATGGGAACCAGGGAAATTGGGGGAAAAACCTGCTCCTAACTTGTACCCGAGAGAGTCTTGCCTTGTAGGACTTGATCTTCTAGTGACCTGTCTTTCTGCTCAGCTCCAGTGTATTGACATTGCCATCTAGTTTCACTGAATGTGTACTTTAAGTTGTGTACCCATTCTCTGTATGAAAACTGAGAATGACCTGTCCTGTGACTGCCGAGACTAATATAGCAACACACCCCAATGCTTAAGAGACATACATGAACGCTTTTCTTTTAAAAAAAATTTTGAGAAACTGGTATTAATATTTCTACTTTACAAACAAGAATCAACTCAGAAAGGATAAACTACTTTCTCAAAAATATAGCTGGAATTTTACTTTACTCAGAAAATACAACGTGGATATCCCTGATATTTAAATTTAGTCTTTGATTTCAAGCCTAGGTATCTTCCATTTTCCTTACTGCTTCTCTACGTTTTACGAGAGTGGATCCCTGAGCTGAGTCAACCATTATGAATGGGTCTTTTCCTTTTATTATCATTCTCAGTCGGGTCTGTGTGGCTGAGGACCCATCATAACTTGTTCTCTATGACATAAAACAGAAACAAATTCCAAAATGCCCTTGTATTTGGTCCCTTATGCTTTAGCCTTTCATTTCTATTTCAGGACAGCTTAACAAAGAGCTTCTCCAAAGCAGCTGAGCATATGACCATATACAATAAAGGCATGCTTTTCACAGAAGCTCAGGTCCACCGACTCCACTGCTATCCCTGGAAAATTTGATGGCTCTTTCTTCCCAGGCAGTAAGCAACTCCAGCTCTGTTCCAGTGATCTCATATGATTCACACAGTAGATCATAGCAGAATTTAATGTGAAGAACAAGAACAGTTTCTTGCAAAGTTGTGACTAATGAACAGAATTAGTTCAAGCATGTATCTAGGATTGTAGTATAAATGTCCCATTTTTTGGAACCCAACCTAGTACCTGGAACAAAGATGCTTAATAAATATTTGCTGAATTAAGACCCATTGCTCAGCTGTGTTTAAATTGGTACTGATAACTATTCAAGGCCCTGAATACTAAAAGGATAAAACATAGAATCAGCTGGGCTGGCATGCAATTTTTGCTGTCAAATGTTTCGGCATCATTAACATCGGCATTTAGTGAAAGGCTCCTATATGTTAGGTATTGGAGAACCCAAAATGCCTACACATGGTTCTTTACCAGAATCTGTATTATATGCAATGAAAATCTCTTTTTAAATTTATCTTTAATAAGACTGCACATAAGAGCAAGTTTTAGCATTCATATATATTTAGTCATTCTCAAATAACACTAAACAAACAAGCACATGTAGATTAGGGATGACAAGGTACCCTTCACAGTTGATTAGAAAATAGTTATCAAAATCTTTAGACTGACAAGATTATATTGTGAGGAAAACTTACATTGTCCCAGTTCACATGGGCCAGTGTCAGGTCTTTGTTTATCTTGGATTTCTAAACTTCTCCAAGGAACAGAATGCCTGAGAGGTCTAGCATTGGTTTGTGGTAAAATTGTCCCGCTTTCTCCTGGAAAGATCAAATGCTTGAGAAGACCTTTCTTTGAATTTCAATGCTTGATGTTTGACATATTTCATTCTGCTTTTTGAAATGTGTACCACTTTTAAAATGTACTTTAATTTAATTTACATGTTTAAAGAGTTAAAGATGCAAGACTTATTAAAGTGAAAAATAATATTATTTCCTCTTCTCAGAGGCACCCTTTTAAAACATGTATTAGGTAAGGTTTTAGAATTTGCTTAAAATACATACAAATATGATTTTTATCTTACTACTTCCAGAAAATCATTTTTTGATATTTTTCTATTAAATCAACACTATGGATAATGTAAAATTAGCTACCTTTCTTTCACTTGCTTTACATGGGCATCATATTGCATCTCCCAACTGAATTGTCTGAATACATTTATTTTTATATATTTTGTATTATGCCTATGCAGGTTTGATTGTGATTTTGTGTTGCTATCATTAGGGAGATACGGTCATAATTATTTCATGTACCACCTTTTATTTTCCCTGGAGTTCACAATGCTCTATGCTTGATTATTTGCTTAGCTTTCTATTTATGTAACATTAATTTAATTCCTAACTTTCCAACACTTACCTAAATCTGTTCTCCATATATACTTGTCACCAGGTTCATCTTTTGGTAGCAGTTTCTCTTGGGACTGCCTGGTGGGCTTCCTTTTGCACTGGTTGCCATACTCCTAGGGCATAGATGTATATCTTGGGAATCTTTCTTCTTTGTCTTCCTGGATATTCTCATTGGGTTTCTGAAACTGAGTTCTATCTTCTCTTTCCTGTATCTAGCATCTTTTTGTTTGTTTGCTTTTGCCCGTGGCTTGAACACTTGTTGTTTTTTGTTTGTTTGTTTTTTCCTTTGTAATACATTTTCTGGTAATGAATACATTTCTGGGAAAGAATGTCTGGGGAAATATTTTCTGGTACCCTACACATCTGTGTTTCTGTCCTATTGTAACACTTGATGGAGAATTTGAGAATTAGATAATTATGCTTCACTATTTTGAATGCCTTATTCAATTTTCTTTGAAGTTCCAGGATTTCTGGTGAAAAGTCTGTGATTTTTCTATTTCCTGATGCAGAAATTGTTTTTTTAATTTTTACCCTCTGAGAGCTTGTATGATTTTTCCACTAGTTCTACTTCTAGAATGTCTTAAAATGATATAAACTTGAGGCTGGGGATTTAGCTCAGTGGCACAGCGCCTACCTGGCAAGAGCAAGGTCATGAGTTCGATTCCCGGTAATGGAAAAAAACAAACAAAACAAAACAAAAAAAAAGATGTAAATTGTGTGAATTTAATTTTATTCAATTTGCCATTTTAAAAGACTTTTCTCTTTGGAACTATATCTTTTGTTCTGAAAAGTTTTCTTGAGTCATTTTTGTGGTAATATTCTGTTCTCTGCTTTCTCTTTTTGCTTTCTTTTGTCATGTAACTATCAGATGATCTGGTCTTTAGTTTTATGTTAAGAAACTTTCTCCCTTCTACTGTTTTTACATTTTTGCTCTCCTTTTTGTATCTTTTCCAAGTTCTCTATTCTAGTTATGCTTTTGTGCTTTTAAAGCACTAGGAGCTACTGTTTTTTAAAGGGTCAACCAGGTAAAAACTTCTCATAATAATTCTAAAACTGTTTTTTCGTTTTGTTTTATTTTTTTACCGTCATTACCTCTTGAGGATAGAGGAGTTTTCTAGAGGTTAGCTGATATATGATATTACAGTGATGGAATGCAGAAACAAACATGAGATCCAACTTTTACTTTTACTAAAAGAGACACTAAAAAAGATTATTAAGAAAAAAGATTATTAAAAATGAAAAACAAAGTACTATTGTCACTATTTTTTATTGTTTTGGAGTTATAACTTCTTTATAAAAATATGTTATTCATGTTACATTTATTATGTATTATATATGATACACTGAACAACTGTTAACAGCTGTTTGCTTTTAATTTCTAATATGATATATACTGACAGGTACAACCAAAATAAACAGAAGACTTTTGATCTACTTCATAATTTTTTAAGACTATTAGAGAATCCTGAGACCAAAGGTTGGGGAATTGCTACTCTAAAGATTACTTATGAAGATACATTTCTCATTTCCCAAATACAAGATTTTTTTATTTTTCTTAATATATTCATGATAATTTTTCTTTTAAATTTCCTTCTTCCTGGCTAGTCTCAGTTTCTGTTCCCTCAGTTCCTTTCTCCTATTCCTTTTGGTTTCTGTCTTGGAGGCTTTCCTGAGATGTCTCACGCTCTGTAGTTGTCTACTCATGCAAAATTGGGAAACAGAAAATGATAAACTGATTGAAAACTCAGGAGCATTTGTGAGAGATTTTTTTGTTTGTTTTCATTTGGATGGTCTGTCTATTGAAACACCAGATATAGAAATCTTCATCTTTGGATATTTCCTATTAGTTTGATTTAATTTCCCACAGAAAATTTTTGCAATTTCTTGCCAGAGATTTAAGCATGTAACATACAAAAGTGTGCAGTAAGGTAGCCCTCTTCTACCTGTTTGCAGCGAGGTATCCGCACCGTCTTCTTTTCCGTTCAGTGGGCATGCTTTACTCTCTGCTCAGAATTAAACCCCAGTATTCTGCTGCACTGAGAGAGAAGCAGCAGTACAGGAGTCAGAAGGGAGTGTGAGATACAAAAATCTAGTGATTTTCACAGGCCTTTGAATCAATCCTCCCTGTGATAGCATCCCCCAGAGCCCTAACATAAAGCTGGATTCTTAGCCTTTCACCCGTTTACCATCTGCTGTGGAATTCAGGCTGTGTCTCAGTCTCCTCCATCACCAGTTCAGGACTTGCTTCCTTTCTGCAAACTGGTTACCGCTTGTCCACTGGTTTCCAAAATCCTGTTGGCAGTATTGCTTCTCTTTTTCTCTTTGCCTTTGTGATTTTGTGCTTGTTTAAAAAAAAATAAGTCCATTATAAATATCTCTTTAAGGGTTTGCTAATCTATAGGAAAGTTGGTTGAATGTGTTAAATGTGTCATCAACCCACAGAACCAGGCCCATTTTCTGAATGGTTCCCCAGCATGTGGCCAGTATTTTTATGAATGCTTCATTGGGAAGATTCAGAAACTCTGTTAAATTCTGTTGCCAGAGTTATTGTTTAGCTCTCTGCTCAGTTCATTTTTAGTAAAGGACAGATACATTTACAAATCTAATATTAAAATTACTCCCAAAGAACTTTTTAGTATGAAGGGCTTGAATGGGTTCATTTGATTTTAATCTAAAAATGATGAAGTTGCTATTTTTTATAATCAGTTTCACAATGATAAATGTTTTATCCCTTCCAATATTGGTACTAGATCAGTGTTGGCTGTCTCTAGAATTTCATCTCCTTTAGGAAATTATATAAAAAGCAGATAACCTGAATATTCCACAGGCATATTTTTCAACATCAGAATTCATTAATATTTATTCAACTCTATAATTCTTGGACTGTAAGTCATGCCTCAATAGTATTTAAGGAGACTCTCAGTATTTCAGGATATTGTACTTGGAAACCATTTAAGGCACAGCAAGTACTAGTATCATTTTTAGAAAAATGACTAATCAAAACCTAGAGAAAAAAAAAAGAGTCACTGTTCCCTGGCTTTGTGATTAGTCTCTACAAAGACCTTTCTGTTTCCCACTTATTTAATTAGCTGAAGGAGTGACATTTCCTCACTTCAGGGTCCAGTAGCCAGAACACCTTGACTCTAGAGATACATTTACTGAGTAATAAGTCTCCCTTCCCTGTCTTTACTTGGCTTCCACATTTAAAGCAGCAGTTTTCATGTGTACCTTAGGCAATTCAAGCTGAAAGCAAGAAGGAAAAAATCAAAGTGGTGGTACTTTAGTCAACCCCTGGGGATGCTGGGGATGATTTCATTTTGATAATTCACCTTGCTGTTGTTTTCCACTTGGTATTTATTGTGGATAAAGTTTAAATCAATTTTGCCATGTTGATTACGTTCTGTACTTGGGATACTATAGCAATAAGGGGAGTTGACTGTTTGGAATGAAGAAAAGGATACAAATGTCAAGGTACCTGACAAAGAATCAGGTTACAAACTGGGAGTCAAAGATAAGGGTAACTAATTCATAAGAAAAATTTGCAAATCAGATCTGGCAAAAAGCAGTGGCTCTGAAATTTTACATACCAATTCAGTAGGGCTAAGGTGGGTCCTAGAACTTTACTTTTATCATACATTCCTTAGGTGATTCTTATGAAGAGTTATGGTTTGTGTCTCGATGTACCCCTAAAACCTCATGTGGTCATGGGAGGTAGGCTTTTCAAAGACAGCTTGTTAAACCTCTTGTTTTCACGCCCTCACCTCAGGAAACAGAGTTACAGCATTTCTAGCTTGACTCAGCAGGCAGTTAGGATCCTCACTTTGTAAACATCCTCAGCCTGTGCAAGGGGAGAGCACAGAGATGGTGTGAATGCTACAACTGCCCTGGGGTTGGGTAGCCTGCATACAATGTAGGGGAGGAAAAGAGGCTTGCTTTCTCCTTTATGCTCTTGTTACTTTTGCTATCTTCTGCTATCATGACCCATTGGCCCTCTGCTATGCCACCCTGCTTTGGAGCCAGCTGATTATGGACTTACACATTCACAAATTGTGAGCTAAATAAACCTTTCTTTCCTTAAATTTGGGTGTTTGGTATGTTTTCCCAGCAACAGGAGAAACGTAATTGAGACATGGAGGTAATTTATAAGCTTAAGTGTTATTTGTAAGGCCTATATAGGCTCCTATAATTCTGTTGATGCCTTTTCCTCTCAGTAAAATGCAAATAACTAATCTTATAAGTATATATTGCTTATATTTTATGAAGATTTTTGCTTTTGAAGTGTTATAGCAACTTATTTAAATTATGATTTGCTCTTGTTCTTTGCAATCATTGTATATATTTGGAAATTATTATAAAGTTAAAAGAAAACTAAACTTTTTATTTGGTAAAGACTTTTTAATGAATATTAAATTTATTAATTAATGTAGCTGATATATTTTGCAGATATCTAATGGAATTTTTATTTATTTCAATTTTTTAGGTTTTATTTAGTATTTTAGAGTCAATAATTAACTCACATACTCTCAATGATGAAAAGCTCATAGGTCTAAGGCAATATCTAAAATGTCTGGAGGTAAAGCAGCTAAGATGTTGGTGATAATACAGAGTTTAATCTTGGGGTAGGTGCTGGAACATCGTGAGGTGAGCCCAAGGCACACAGAGCTTTGATCAAAATATTATGAAGAAACACTGAATTGGATGTCAGGATTCATAACTAACTGAAGAGATTAAAATAGACCTGATCATGGCCCTCATTTATTTGAATAGTTATCTAGTTTTTTTAAAAAGACTTAAGTTTTATCTATAGGCCAGACTTAGGACCAATAGATGTAATTTATGCTGTTAATTTTGGTTCAATATAAGAATAATATAGTGAGTAGATGCATGAGATAATAAATCTCTGTACCTATTCAGGCTGCACATCCATCTGCAATAATGTTGTAAATAGTACATGGCTGTTTTACAAGACTTAAGATCATCTCGAAATCCAAGTCTAAGAGAAAGACTTCAAAAATACAGTAAAAAGGTTGATAATGGTTTGTATTTGACATAATCTCTGAGAAGTTCACCATGAAGTACACATAGAATCAGAAATAAATCTATTGGTACATATAAAGCTATATGTAGGGTTAAGTGAATTTATTTCAGCAGCTTTTAAAGACTCATTTTAATTGTTTCCATTAGACAGTGGTAAAAGAGATAAGAGACTTCTCAGGTGAAGGCATCAGTAACATTTTCCATGAAAATTAAAACTGAATAATTACACAAAGGGACATAGAGGAAGCCAAAGTTTGCACTACTGTGGAAAAAAGACTTTATCTTTGGAGACAAGGAAATTTGTTTCTGTTTTGAAAATCATAATAGCCAGTTGTTTATGCTTCTTTCTAACAGAATGGAAAGCTTCACAAGATAACAAACTTTTTCTGAGCATGTTAATAGGCTCTTTCTGTCTTATGCTTAACTCATAGTAGAGAACATATCTTTGAGACTTACAGTGTTATGAACCAACTTAAGAACAACAGGAAGAATTTCATGCAACATAATCTTATATTGATATAATGTCCCAGAAATGTGATGCCCCTAGCCCATATCATTACACTACTATCATATTAGTAACAAAACCAAAATAATTGATATTCCAATTTATGGTACATATTGTAAAAGATAAACTAAAAATATGGAGCAGTAAAGGGCTCCTCTGAATTTCAGAAGCTAAAGATTAAAATATTAGCAACAGAACAACAAAAGAAAGGTTATAGTGACAGAATTTTCTGTCTGGAAGGACAAAAACAGCAAAGGCTGTAGTACTTGATAGAGTATAATTAAAGGCATATTAGACATCAAATATTTTTGTCCTCAAAATTTGTATGTTGAAATCTAAATTCCCAATGTAATGGGATTTGGAGGTAGGGCCTTTGGGACATAATTAGATCACGGTGGTAGATCCCTCACAGATGGAATTTGTGGTCTTATAATGTAATGAAAGACTGAGAGTTCTTTGCTCTCTGTCATGCAAATATACACTGAACAAATGGCCATCAGCAAGCCAGGAAGCAGATCCTCACCAGACAGTGGGCCTGCATGTACCTTCTTCTTGGACTTCCTAGCTTTCAAATTTATGAGATAAATGTTCCTTATTTAAGTCATCCAGTCTTTGGTATTCTGTTGCAGCAGCACACCCTGAGTGTAGTAGTTAAGTTTGTGACCACCTGACTGGCTTGGGAGCTGCCTAGGACTAGCAAAACACACATCTGTATGTGTCTGTGTAGGTAATGAAGGTGTGACTTCGGGTTTGTATCTTGTCCCTTGTGCTTTCTTTTCTGGATCTGTGCCCTTGCTCTACTTTTCCACCACCGTGAACTAAACAGCTTTACTCCATCATACCCTTCTGCCATGATGTTTCTGCCTTACAGTCAGCTGAACATGGGCTGAGTCCCCTGAAACCATGAGGCCAATTAAATTGAAAATGTCAAGTTTTTGTTTTATAGATAAGAAAGATATCTAATACACTGAGGAAAGCATCTTACTGTATGCGCGTTTCACTTACTTTCCTTCAGATCATGGTCTTTAGAAGTTCTAGAATCGTGAATCTAGACCCTCTACACTGTGGTGTTCCTCAAGCCTCCTTCCTCAGGGTGGCAACATGACGAGTGCAGACATCACTCCACACATGGTTGGTGCATATCCTCAGAGAGGAGCTCTAAAACCCTGAGCTGTGGAGTTTATGTGGAAGCTTTTTGCACAACGATTCCTTTTTTCTAGAGAGAAAAAGAGAGACTGAGCATGCACATGCTGTTGAACTTCTGTCCTGTGGAATATAGGCAAAATTTCTGTCGAGGGAGAAGAAGCTAGGTCCCTAGGTCTATTATCTTTTTGAATGTAAACAAGTGACTCCAGAAAAAGTAAAGCAATATATTTCCACACTTGTGTTTAGCTTCCAAGATTTTCATTTGTATCCCAGGACTTTCCATTCAGCACTCTTTAACTAGGCTACCAATGCTCTTTGCTCAGGAAAATCTGACCAAGCAGAAACAGAATAATAATTGCTTCCTGACTGTTGTAGTCAGGGTTTGCAAGGAAAACGATTCAATACAAGCACATAATTTATAGGATTATTTTATAATAGTCACCCAAAGAGTCATATACAAAGAGAGTGCAAGAAATCTGCCCACACACTTAAGACTCAAAGAATCCAGCTTAGGGCCTGGATCCCACAGCAATGTCCTGCATGAGTCCAACTGAAGATGTACAGCTCACGACAATGCCCCCTATGAGTCCAACTGGAGGCCAAGAGCCCACGACAGTGTCTCATGCAAGTCTGTTTCACAGATCTGTTCTGGGAAGGCCCAAAAGTACTGACCTTTCTAGGTGGGAGCTAGAAAGTCTGTGCCAACAGGATGAAGGATCTGTGTTAGCAGGCTGAGGGATCTGCACTGGAGCTAGGAAGTAACACTCAAAGCAAGGGCCAGAGAGATCTCCCCCCAAAAGTACCACAGCCATCCTCAGTGACAGTGCAGTCCCGAGCTCCTCTGATAATGAGAACAGCTGAGTTCATATAAAAAAACCAGTGTGACGAGCTTCTCCAGGAGATCCAACAGCCCCAGGAGAAACAACAGTTCCCCAAAGCTACTCTTCTTCTCCTTGCCTCTTAGCTGCTGGCAACAATCCTCAGGTGGGCCTCCCACACCCAGCACCATGCTGGTTCAGTTCACCTGGGTGGTACAAATTGACTACCAGTTGTCAATCCACCACACTGACACTAACAAATTTACTGCACACCTTAGATATTTCAGGTGTTTCATGATTGAGTATTATTAGAACATTTAAATGAAACTTTGTTCCTTTAGGAATATAAGTAGTATACTATGAAGCTGTATTTAGCAACAGATGCAGGAAAATTCTGTTAATCTATTCTAATCTGTGAAAATAACATTTTATTTATCTAGGACACTCAGTCTCCCATCTTCTTCAATGGCAATTTCATACTTAAGCTCCATTCTTAAATTTTCCATCCAGCTCCACCCATCATTTAATGACCTTGTCTTGGTTTTTTGGGTTTTTTTGGTTTTTTTTCTGGTACCGGGAATCAAACTCATGACCTTGCACTTGCCAGGCAGGCGCTGTGCCACTGAGCTAAATCCCCAGAGACCTTGTCTTATACATAAGTAAAATAAAGACAAACAGGGTCTGTCCTCATCCCACTATCTCAAAATATACCTAACATCTGCATGCACCTTCACTTGTCTCCTCACCAAATTCACCATGTATTCTCTTGCTCCTGTCCACTCTCATCCTCCTAAATGCTCCCTTTCTTCAGGAATTGCCTCTCCTTTGTGTGTCTTCAATATTTGCATTCTAATGTTTCATTTCAATCGCACAATATTTGTCATCAATGCTATATCCCCTGTAGTTAACTTTCCACTTTGCTTTTTGTTTACGTTTTCAGAAACGTCCACACATTTTATTTCCTCATCCATGTTTTGCCCCACTTGGCATATCATTCCATTCTTGCTTCTCTTTTTGACTAGAAATGTTTTCTACCAAGATCAGTAGATACTTCTATTTTTAAAAAGTCCTTGAAGTTCTTATCCTGCGCATTTTACCAGTCATTTCCACAGAAGCTGACTTTTCCATCTTTGAGACTGTTTACTTTCATTTCCTTTACCTCATTTGGCAGTCCTCAAGCCAAGATTATTTAATCTGAGTTTCTGCAAAGGAAGGTTTATTGCATATACATGTAACAAAATAATTTCAGATGTGTTCAGAACAGTGCCCAAGTGATGAATTATGACCACATATACTAAATAAGAAGTACAAATAAAATGACAAAAGTCTTACTTCTTCAGTGACCATTGTACTCACTTTTTCCTTTGGTCTAGAATTGCATACACCAAAATAAGTTAACCTTTGCTCTTTACAAATGCCTTTGTTAGAAATAACAGGTTCACAAATCTATTTTGGATCTACTCACAGAGACATTTACTAAAAAATCATGAAGGTGATGTGTCCCTCTAATAGGATTAAGGGTAGTGTGACTACTCTCTTGTCATTTTTCAGTTTCCATAGGGCATTCTGGAAAATGAACATGTGTCCAAAAGTCCAGTGGAAAATCAAATGATCAAACAACATAGGCATTTTTCCATTTTATTTTCACAGAATCTCTTTATTTAGGTTGTAGGGAAAAGTTATACATAGTGAAAAATGAAAATTATCTCAGAGATTCAACATTGTAGGAGCACTAGTCCCGGTTTGGCTCTAGACAATATGCTGCCTCTGATTTATTCTAAAGACCTTGCCTATCTCTTAACTATATAAAGTGTTGCCAAATATCTTGAAATAATACATCAGACTTTAATTTTGATAAAACTTTATTTTTTAACTACTTGAGTCTTGAGATAATGTACATTGCTTATGGTAGCAATTTTGAATGTTCAATTCACATCCAATAATGATGAAAAAGATTGTCAACTTTCTGTAATGTTACATATTTTAAGACACATCTTGCATACATTGTATAAAATGCTTTCACCAAACTCTTTCTATTTAACTTTTGAAGAACTTGTACTTGAGAATTAAAACTAAGAATTATTAGCATAAGTAATGTGTGGCTCAGTACTTAATCCATTAAAATCATCTAGCATATCAGCAGGCATTTCAGGTTAGGGACACTTATTGAGTGCTTCCCATGTGAGTAGCACTGAAACCAGTGACTTCACACCGTCAACATTAATGGGATGCACAACTGCAGCACACCTGCTGGCTGGCTCGGCAGGCATTACTAATTTTTAACTCGAGTCTTTCACAATTAATTTAGCTGAAGACTTCTTTACAGTTGGTCTCAGTACAGGTCACTCTCATGCCAGGCACATTATATTTACCACTTAATTTTAACAGTGGCGAGATCTGTGAAAGGTCTGAGATTACACAATATTTGCAAACTAACATGTTACCTTCTACCTGTTTCAGGAATGCAAGACATTAAACTCCTGGGTCAGAGGCAAAGGACTTTAAGACCCAAGGTATAGTAGGCAAGAGGAACATCAGCTTATTTTGTGTTGATTCTCTGAAACCTGTCCCTGAGGTATTGTGAAAATGGCCAGATGCTACCTTGAGTTGGTAGCATAGTTGTAGTAGAATAGAGGAACTTTGAGTTTAGGGAAACTGAAACTTTTTTTTTTTTTTGGTTTTTCTCCGGTACCGGGAACCGAACTCACGACCTTGCACTTGCCAGGCAGGCGCTTTTGCCGCTGAGCTAAACCCCCAGCCCTGAAACTTTTAAAATAGGTGGTAAACATACCTATCCTTTGCTGCAGAAGGAAAGATATGTCTATCTTTCAAAGCTTTTCCTACACAAGATTCTTTAAAGACAATCTGTAACAAAGGACACTCTGTATTTCTGCTTGCAAGACATGCAGAAACTCAGAAAACCTGTGCAGGATTATCTCCCAGCCAGCAGGTAGAATATTTTACTTCTTAAAGCCAAAGGATTTACTCTTCCTCCAGCTATTCCATAACACACACTCTTTCTCAGAAATGAGGAAAGTGATTGCAACTGCTTATACTATAAGAAATGAATCAAGTCACTTCTGTTTACAACTAGGAACTACTGTAATCTAAGTAACCAATACTTTCTAGTTTTCTGTTAGCACATATGTACTCTGCCTGGATTAGAACAAAGCATCTTTTTATTATTAAGGAAATGATTGTTATAAAGGCCATTTAAATCATTTTGACTCTTCTCCTTGTTAACTAATCCTACTGCTACAGATACCAGTGCTACTCTTTTTTGGTATTTATGAGATTTAAAAAAAAATTATGCACACTTTCTCATAAATAGAGAGAAACATATAGTGAAATCTTTGCTTATACATAAGTGAAGCATATAGTGAAAAATTTATGCACACTTTCTCAAAATAGAGAGAAGCATATAGTGAAACCTATGCATGCATCCGAGTTTAATCAATTATCACTTCATGGCCAATATTCTTTCCCTTTCACCCTCTTCCCTCCACTCCTAGCATTTCATTCCCTTGTGTTACTTTAGGAAATCTCAGGCACAGCATCATTTTAGTTGGTTCACTTATCTTTCAAGAAAAGTATTTTTGCTATTCTCTTTTTAAATTTTTTTATCAGTACATTTGCATTACACCATGATTATATTCTGTATGGGGAGTTGATTCATGTACATAACACACCTTAATTTTTTTTTCATCCTCTTTAATGAGAAAATGAAATAAAACACAGATAATAAAAAGTGGGAAGAGCTTGTTTAAATGGGAAGGCATTAAATGCTGTTCTCTTGTTTTGATCCATTATGTTTGTTTATCCTAGTGCCTGTGCCTACATGGCAACTTACCTGAACAAACTGTATACTTCAATCTTGTTTGGGGGCTTGGAGTGTAAGTATACTGTGCTGTACTTTTGTTTTCATTTTTTAACAGTATTCTCTTTATTACTTATGAAGACAGAATTCCCAATATGATAAAATTTTGGCATTGGGGGAAGAATATCTGAAATTTTTTCCCTTTTGATATAGACAAGTAATATATTTAGCTAATTTTCTTTCAATTTGGCAAAGATGTCCATATGTCTTTCTCACATTTTCACTTATGAGATATGTGGCCTTAATATTTGACTTGCTAGGACAGTCTGTCTGTGTGCAGATTTCTATAACTCCCCTTATTGGTCATTTCACCCAAGCTATGTATCAGTTTTGTTTTCTTCTGAGCCTTCTCTGTTCATGTACAACTTTACAAATGAGTTTTCAAAAGGTTAAAGCAGAGCTCAGGCTCCAAAAACTTGGTGCCACATTCTGTGTTGAGAAGAAAAATGGGTTGTTGTTAGGGCATCCAGTTTGGTACAATTATTTGAATTAATATCTCAGATGCACAAAGTGGGGCTTCCTTTGAATTTTAGAATCCTCTGGGAGAAAATGATTTGACTATTGGTTTAGGTACCAACCTCTAATATCTGTACATTATCATAAATTCATTTTTCCAGTACTATTTTACTGTGGCCCTGAAACAGAAAGGTAATTTTACTGCAGCTTCTGTGGGACAGGAGATGATGCAGTGAAGCAGTGGGAGTCTTCCCTTAGGGATGAGGTCGTTGATTGTATCAATCTCCATAAATCAAATAAATCTGTATAGAATTAATCTCTCCCAGAGTGTGATTGCCAAACAAGACGAAAGAACTGAGGAAATCTGAAAGCTAAAAAATGAGTGCTTGGGCAAAGGATTGGAAGTTCAGAATGTAAGTCTGGAGTAGTGATAATTCCTTGATGCCTCAGAAAACTTTAGGGAGGAGGGAAGTTCATTGTCACTGTGGGCTTACCCAGTAGCACTTGTGGGTAGCCTCTAAAATATCAAAAACAAGACAAAGGAATTTTGGTGAAATTGTTTTGATAGCATTATTTTTAAAAATCCCTGTTGTTTTGTTGGCTTTATAAGTAGCTCTTTTTGAATACTGTAAATTCTTTTGCTTGTAAAGCTTATCAGTAAATTTAATGATGCTCTGTGGTCACTGAGGTTTTTTTCCCTCCAGTTTACAGAGTATTTTCATATATACTGTTAAATTCCTATGGAGAAAATGCAATGTGACTATTGTATATTTATAATATTGTGACACTTGTGACTATAACTTAATTTCCTTTCTTATACTATTTTAGATAAGAATTTTAAGAAAATGGTTCTATTCCATATTGATCTCTTTAATGATATGGCACATATGGTACATCAGTTGTGTGTGTATCAAGTATTAATTATACATTTTTCCTTATATTTCTACTGTACCAAACATTCTGGAAATACACAAGTTTCATAAAAATCATTAATTACAATTTTGTAGGCTCATGTGTGACAATGTTGTTTTTTTATAAAAAATAAAAAACACAGGAAAATAAAACAGGGTCCTTAAATAGAATATTAAAAGATTGCATTTTGTAGAGTACCAGTGGTATTTCTCCAATACCTTCTAATAATAGTGAGCAGAAGAGAACAATATACTGAATTACAGTCTTGCACTGAAGGTCAGCTACATAAGGGAACAGACAAATAAAGCAAAGCAAACTTCATGTTATTAGATTCCTGCAATTCTTTATTTATGTATTATTATTATTTTTTTTTTTTGGTTTTTCTCCGGTACCAGGAACCGAACTCACGACCTTGCGCTTGCCAGGCAGGAGCTTTGCTGCTGAGCTAAATCCCCAGCCCCCCCCACCTGCAATTCTTTATTAACCACTTGCAGGGCTGTGTGGATCACATGTAAGTCCAAAAGCAAGACCATTCTACTGAGGCACATTGCTCCACTTTCATCTTCAAAGGGGTGCTTTAAGAGGCCAGATGGCATATTTATTTATTGCACTGAAAAGTGAAACGTTTGCCTCTTAAAACTGTATGTGTCTTAAGTAGAAGGTTGAGACAATTAGAGAAATGATGTAAACAAGATTCTACATTTTGTAATGATCAATGAATATTCATGTAGAAAATATTTGGCAGGAAATGTATAAGTCCTCTGTGTAACTTTTCTGTCTTAGTTACTTTTCTCTCATTGCTGAGACAAAATGCCTGACACCCAAAACTAAGGAAGCAAAGATTTATTTAGCTCACAGTTTGTGGAGGTTTCAGCCCATAATTAGCTGGCTCCAAAGCAGTGCAACAAGGCACAGGGGCAACACTTCAAGGTAGCAGAAGATAGCAAAAGCATTAAGAGCAAAAGGGGGAGAGTAAGCTTCTTCTTTTCCCTTATATTGTACGCAGGCTACCCGCCCCCCAGGGGGTGTAGGACTAACACTATCTCTATGCTCTCCTCTTTCACAGGATTAACATGTTTACAAAGTGAGGACCTTTGCTCCTGCTGAGTTGCTTAGTTAAACTTCTAAACTTCTCAAGTTGGCCCAATGTAGAAACCAAAGCAATCCACCCCTTGTCAACATGGCAACCTGACACATTTCTTTAAACCAGTTTCCTGATGTAAAGACATGCTTATTCTTAACATTTCACAACTTCAGTATAATAACATATGTTTATCAATCCTCAAGGGCCAATATTAAAGCTATCAGCATTATATTATATTAGAATCAAAACATTTTGCCCCTCGCCCCTCAAAGATGCATGCACATCCCTTTATGCAAATGGCATTTAGTCTTAAAGAATGATAAACTAGAGACTTTTATAGGTAAATGGATACAAATCAAGATCATACTCATAAGTGGAATAAATCAGATCCATGTGTATAAACATTGTATTGTCTCCCTAGTGTGAGAAGCTGAAGGGGTAAACAAGATCCAAAATGTACAATAGATGTTGTAAAATGGGAAGAAAATTCAAAAGGAAGAGAAACTGAGATGGAGAAATGGAGAAAAGAAGGAAGGGAAAAGCTAAAAAAGAAAAAAATATTATATATATATATATTACAGTTAAAATAGCTATACTACTAATTTCTCTTACTTCATTGAGAAAGGTTTGTGATAATATTTTTTGGTAATTTAAATGCTGATGTCTTGTACTCTGAGTAACTGATTTAAAGATAACAGTTTGGAATGTATTGGCCATTGCTGCCCTCCTATTATCTTGTTTTGAAATTTTGTTTGATTTTTTCTTTTGAAATTTAAATTTTTAAAAAGACACTTAGTCCATATCTAAGAGCTGTCACAGTTCTCACAGTTTCAGTATTGCTAAAAAGTCCAAGTTCCAAGTCTCCTCTGAGATTTAAGGCAAACTCTTAGCTTGAACCCCTGTACAAATGAAAAGTTAAACACTTCCAACATTCAATGGCACAAGATAAAAATTTTCATTCCAAAAGTTACAAACAGGGAATACAAAGGATTAGGATCAAAGCAAGTCCAAAATACAGCAGGGCAAATATTAAGTCCTGTGTTTCCATGTGAAGCCTTCAAAGCAATTTGCGGAGAGATGTGAACTTCAAAGGGCTTGAGTGACTCCACCCTCATGATACTTCTGGTGGTTACAGCTCTCATGGCTTCTGTCTTGGGTCCACTTCCTCAGAAAATCCATGTTCCTGGCTTTTCCAAACTTACAGGGTGTCCACGGCACCTTTGCCTTCACCCTCACAGATTCACACATTGCCTTCTCAGGGACACACTGCCCAGCCTTCCAGACCTTCTGAAATCAGGAAGGGAGCCTTTTTAACCTTGCAACTCTTGCATTTTGTGTGCACCTAAAACCAGAACCACATGGATGATGTGAAGTTCTGCTGCCAGCTAGAGCAGTAGCCAAGCTTTCCTCTCTCTTAACTGTAGGGATAGAGCTCCTGGATTGTTGGGCACTCTGAATCCCATTCTGAGGAACAAATTTTCTGTGCTGCCACAATTCTGGAACATGGTGCTCTGTGGTTTTCTCTTCAAAGCAGTCTTTCACTTTTGCAGTTTGAGGCTTCAAAGGGTAGAGACTTACTGCTTCTTGTGATTTCCTCAGGCCAGCTTATATATTCTCTTGTTCCTTCTTAGCAATCAAGATTTCCTCAGCTCTATCTTTGTAGTCCACAGCTTTATTGGAGTTTCCTTTCTGGCTAACCTCACAATATTTGAAATCATCCTGCTGGGCTCTTTGCTCTTGATTCTCAATATAAATCTGGCTAAATGCCCCCAACAATCGCCATGCAACTACCTCAACATTCAACTGCCTTGAAATTTCTTCTGCCAAATTAATTAGTTCACCATGCTTAATATTAGTCTTAGACAAAGTCTCTGGACGTGAGACTTTGTCCAGAGACAAAGTCTCTGGACGTGAACTTTCTGCCAAACCATAATATACATCATCCGGAGTCCAACAGCCAGCACAGTCCTTCCCAGCAGAAACCTCCAGAGCCTAGTCTTTACCTGCAGGACTTCTATCAGCCTTCTGGTCTTCTGAGCTCCAACAAGAATCTCCCATACAGACAGCCTAAGGTGTTCTAGCACTATTCTTCCAGACAACAACTTCAAACCTTTGCAGACTCTTCCCAAAAGCCATTCCCAAAGGCTATGATACCACCTGGTCAGGTATAGTCATAGCAATGAACCCACTTCTCTGGTATCAAATTCCCTTTTAGTTACTTTTCTGTCATTACTGAGACAAAATACCTGACACCCAAAACAAAGGAAAGATTTATTTAACTCACAATTTGTGGACATTTAAGTCCATAATCAGCTGGCTCCAAGTCAGGCTAATATGGCACAGAGGCAACACTTCAAGGTGGCAGAAGACAGCCAAAGTGTCAAGAGCAAAAAGGGGAGAACAAGCCTCTTCTTTTCTCTTATATTGTATCCAGGCTACTGAACCCCATTGGTGTAGCACTAACACCATCTCTGTGCCATCATTTTTCACAGGATGAAGAATGTTTACAAAGTGAGGACCCTGGCCCCCTGTTGAACTGCTTAGTTAAACTTCTAAACTTCTCAAGTTGACAGTGTATCAACCATAACACTTTCCATGTATAAACAAACACTTGTTAAATCTAATGTAGACATCAGAACCATGTTGTCAAGTGTAAGCTCTTAATATTCTTTAAAGCATTGCACTAAATATCCCATTAAGACTTTGAGGGTTCACAGGATGGAATCACTCTTGATTTGATTTATCTTCATACTTAACTTTTCATGCAAATAATACTCAAAACAGCATGCGGCATGCTGACTTTTGATTTCAGTCTGTGTTCTGATTCTTATTGCAAATTTGCATCAGTGGTTCACGTTATTCATTTAAACATTTTTGCCTTTTGCCAGGTCAAAGTATTAATACTACTGCTTCCTGGAGTGGCACATGGGTGATTTAGTGAATACAAAATTGATGTAGAGATAGAGGGCTCAGTGCCACATCTCTGGTTCCATCACAAGTTGAATTTCTTAATAAAGAGCTCATCATTAGACTGTGATTAAATGAATGAGCTCCATCAAAGATTGCAGATCTTAGCAATGTGGTGGCTCTATCCAACTACAGTTGTGAATATTAAGAAGCTATCACTGTGTTTAGAGTCAAGGAGGCAGACAAATCCCTCAGTATCATAGGCATTCTGTGATGATGGACTGCAATTTCAAGATCCTGGCATGCTAGCATCAGTATGAGATTAAAAAGTAGGACTTTGGAGTCAGTAGAGGTTTGGATGTGAATCCTAACTTTGTTATCTGTTACAGAAGATATGACTCCAGGGCCAGTGATGTAGCTCAGCAGCACAGCACCTGCTTGGCAAGCATGATGTTGTGAGATCCACTCCTAGTACCAAGAAAAAGAAATATGACTCTTCTAAACTTCATTTTCCTTTGTAAAATAGAAATATGAGAGTTTGTGACAAATAAGTGAATGAGCATAGATCAAGTATCTAGAACCATGTTGGCCTAGAAATAACTTTTAGTACATCCCTTTCCCCTCTCTTATTACTGCAGACAGAAGACCAGTGATACCTGGTGAGGTCTACTCCAACTATTTAAGGATCAGAGTGTCTTCTTTATGTTGCAAGACTGGACTCTCAAATTTGAATTTGGGTTCTCTGTCTAAGTGTACTGTAACCCTCTTTCTCCACTCCTTATCCCATTTTGCAGTGAGTGGGGCATCAGGTGACACCAGAGCTTATCACAAGAATTAAAGATACTATGTACATATCATTACCTTAGTCTACTGAGGTAGAATTTATTCAAATTGATTATATTAAATATTAAACTCAGCCAATATTTGTTGTCTGCTACCCTCAGAGCTTTGCTGAGTGTTGAGGATATAACAAAGAAAAACTACAGGCCCCACCCTCAAGGAGGACACAATTTAGAAATGTAGAGGCTACATGTAAAAATTGCCACCATAGTAGAGGGAGCCAAAGGCAACCAGAAAAGAAAACATGCCAGGCATTATCCAATATGACTTGATTAAGGCTTATGCTGAAACTGAGAGGGTGGAGAGACTTAACATCTCTCTTTTATGGATTAGGAAATGTCTGTACAGAGATTTCTGAATAGACTAACATATCTTAGTAACAGTATAAAATATAAATGACTGGCCATCTCAGTGAGTAGAGAGGCTTGCACAGAAGAAGTACAATTTGACAACACTAGAATTAAGATGATTTGAAAGAAGTGGAAGAGACACAGAAGGTTTCAGGGTTAAAAGATTTAAGCAGCTTGCTTCATCCTTTAAAAATGCTCAGAAATGCCTGTTTGGCAGGGAAGAAGACTCATCACCTGGGCAGACAGTGACCAAATAACACTGAGAGTTTTTTCTTTTCATGACTACTACCAGCTGTGCCTGGGAATGGGTACAGACCTTTGATATGGCTCCTCTTAGCTCTGTGAAACAAGTTGGAACTTGCAAAACTTTATCAAATGTCAGTGCAGCACAAATAAAATGTCAACAGTTTTAAAACATAGTAGATGACCCAAGTGTTGGTTTTCTAATCCTATTATAAAATCTTCACTGTAAAAAACTGCATGAACAAAGCTGAAGATAGACTTTCAGACCTTGAAGACAGCATTGCAGCTAATGATCATGAAAGGAAGGATCTCTTAAAAATGATAAGGAATCAAGAAATAACAATTCTACAGCTTCAAGATGATGCAAAGAAAAACAATGCAAGATGAATAGGTGTCAATGAAACAGTAGGAGTCAATACAAATGACATAAAAAGACTACTTGCAACAGTAATAGCAGAGAATTTCCCAAGCATGAAAAAGAATTGGACATACAGGAAGATGGATATAGAACTCCAATTAGCCAAAACCAAAATAAATCTATACCCAGACATATAATAATCAAGATCCCAGAAATTCAGCAAAAGAACAGAATATTAAAAGCTGTTAGAGAGAAGAAACAGAACACCTATAAAGGAGAGTTCATTAGAATCACAACAGATGTCTCAACACAAACCATCAAGTCAAGAAGAGTTTGGAGTGAAGTATCACTGGATACTTGCTACAGGAAAACTTCAACAGAAAGAGAATCAATCATAAATATCAATTCACCAAATACAGGAGCACCGAACTATGTAAGACAAATTTCATACATTTGCAATGGAACAAGGAATATTTTTCCATTTACTGAAATCCTCTTCAATCTCTTTTTCAAAGTACTGTAATTTTCACAGATTTCTTTACTTCCTTTGTCAGATTGATTCCTTTGTTTCAATTTTTTAAATGCTATTGTGAAAGGTATGTTTTCCCTAATTTCTCTCTTAGTGTGTTTGTTGTTTGTATGTAGGAATGCTATTGATTTTTGAGTGTTGACTTGTATCCGTTGGACTTCTCATCCAACTCTGTCCAGGGTGAACAGATCCCCTGAACTAGGTGCCTGCAGATGTATATGAAAAGTAAGAAAAAATCAAACCAAGAGAACCAAAATTCTGTGATCAGGTGCTAGCAGCCTCTAGGACTGACTGACTCCTGATTACCCTCTTCAGTAACCTTTTATTCAGAATCCACCAACAAGGCAGCAGAGGAATCAGAGGATATCAACTGTTTTAGCAAGGACAATACAGCTCAATTATCATAAGAATGCTACCTGATCAGAAAGCCACCATGTTATCTTCCTTGGCCCATATCTCAGCAAAGCATCTAGTATTGATCCAGGGGCTTACAATGCTTATGCTAGACTTCCTCCAGAACCCAACAATCATTGTTTGGTCAGGCCTCAGGCAATACACAAAATAGTAATTAAAGAAAGCCCTTCTCCACATCCAACTATGCTATTGAATTTGTTTATTAATTCTAGCAGTATTTTGGTAGAGTTTTTGGGGTCTTCCATGTAGAGTATCATGTCATCTGTGAATAATGATAATATCACTTCTTCTTTTCCTATCCTTACTCCTTGTTTTCCTCTTTCTTGTCTAATTGCTCTGGCTAATGTTTCCAGAACTACACTGAATAGGAGTGGTGTCAGTGGACATCCTTGTGTTGCTTCTGATTTTAAAGTGAATATTTTCAGTTTTGGTTCATTTAGTATGATGTTGGCTGTTGATTTGTCATAAATGGCTTTGAATAAATTGAAGTAAAGACAATCTATAGCTATTTTCTGTAGGGTTTTTATCATAAATGAGTGTTGGGCTTTATCAAAAGCTTTTTCTGCCTCTATTGAGATGAACATGTTGCTTTCATCTTTGGTTCTGTTGATATGGTGTATTACATTTATTGATTTGCATATATTAAACCATCCCTGCATCTCTGGGACGAATCACACTTGGTCATGGTGTGTAATCTTCTTGATGATTTGTTGCATTTTGTTTGCTGGTATTTTACTGAGAATTTTTGCATCTATGTTCATTAGGGAGATTGGTCTGTAGTTCTCTTTCTTAGGTGGGTCTTTCTCTGGTTTTGGTATCGGTATAATACTTCCCTCCAGAGATGAGTTAGGGAAAATTGCTTTCCTTTTAATTTCATTGAAGAGATTGAGGAGTATTGGCATTAAATCTTCTCTGAATTTCTTGTAGAATTCAGCTGTGAGTCGTTCAGGACCTGGTCTTTTCTTTGTTGGTAAGTTTTTTTTTATTATTATATTTTTAATTTCATTAACTGATATTGGGTTATGTAGGATTTTGTATCTTCTTAATTGAGTTTTTGGGATTTCTTTTCTCCAAAATTTCCAATTTCACTGCACTATGGTCCAGTAGTATGCATGGGATAATTTCAATTCCTTTGCATTTACTTAAGCATGTTCTATGGGCTAGTATATTGTGTATTTTAAAGAATGACCTGTGTGCAGCTGAGAGGAATATGTATTCTGATGTTGCTGTTTGGAGCACTCTATAAAGGTCTACTAAATCCATTTGTTCACAAGTATGGTTATCAGCTACTTCTTTGCTTATATTTTGTCTAGTTGATCTACCTCTTTGTGACAACAGAGTGTTAAAGTCTCCTGTTATGATTGCGCTACTGCTTATTTGATTTTTAAGAGAGTATTAAAAAAAGAACAATAGCAACATACCAACATCACAGATATAAACAAAACAAAGAATGAACGTTAAAAGTGATACAGGGTTTCAAAATAAAATGATAGGAATTAACAGTGGTTGTTATATTACATATTGCTATCTTCAACTGTGTTGCTCAGATTACCAGATGTAAGAATGGAAAATTATTCAAATGATTAAAGAGAATGAAAACATAATTATTAAATAAAACATTAGAGATAATGCAGAATTTCACTAGACAAGATGGCAGGAATTCACCAGTGGTTGTTCCATTGCATATGTTTGAAATTTGCCTTATATAGTTGGGTGCTGCTGTATTTGGTGAATTGATATTTATGACTGTTATCTCTTCCTGTTGAATTTTTCTCCTAACAAGTATGTAGTGACCTTTTTTTAATCTCCTTTGATCATTCTTAGTTTGAAGTTTACTTTGTCTGCAAAAGGATAGCTATCCAAATGACAAAAGTGGTAAAACACACTAGAACTAAAATTTCTTGTCATAGTTCTTTCTTTTCTTTCACAACTTGAAAATGTTGTTCTCAAGATAGTCTTTGGAGTACCTGAAGGAGCTAATGGGCTATTGCCTTACTCTCACCTTTTTAAAGAAACATTCTTTTCTTTAAACACAAGTGAATCCAGATTTTCAATTTTCTCATTTATTGTATCTTCACTTCTTGCTCTTTCCTATTTTAGAACCTGTCCTGTTTGTTCATCTTGGAAAAAGTTTCCACTTGCTAGTGTCCTGTTTATTGTTGGCTCCCAGAACAGGACAGAAAATTCACCTTGTGTTCTTAGTATCACACAAAGTTAGACAGGAGGTGATAGGGCAAGCTTTTTCTTGGATTTGGATAATATTTATTTATATTTTATTTTAAGTCTAATGAATTTAAAAACACCTTCTAAATTTTTAAATTTATTTTTCACTAACAGAAGCAAAAATTTTACCTTTTAATGTGGTACCACATAATGTTTTGATACACTACACATCATGCAATATTTAAATAAGATTAGACATACCTAATGACTCTTATACTTATCAGTTCTTTATGGCAGAAATTTTCAAATTCTTTCTTCCAGATTTTTGAAAGGTACAGTATATTCTTGCTATCTATCATCATCCTACTATGTGATAGATAGCACACTATGTGATAGAAGTTCTTGTTTCTAACTTTCAGTTACTAGAAAAATACTCATTTTTATGTGGCTAAAGTAGTTAAACTCTGTGCATTCCATTTGCCTAATGAGTACTTACTGTAGTGGTGAATCTTATGTGCTTACCATTCTTTAATTGCTATTAAATGCTAATATTGAAGGCCAGTTTATTTGCTGATGAAAAGAAAGTGCTCTTGGTAGGAGAATAGGTGGAAGGCATAATTGTACAACATGATATCTTTTTCATACTACATTACTTGTCAGTTAAGTTTACATCTTGATTAGTTTCTTTAACTCTGATTCACTCATTTGAGGCACTCCATTTAAGGGATTATTCTTGGTTAAAAATAGGCTGGTTCTTGAGCAGTACTATGCAGCAGCACAGACTTAGAAGACTGAGATTCACTGTGAGCTGATAAGGGATAAATGGAGGATGATTCTTGGTTATTGATATGACTTTGTTAATTTGTAGAAGGATGGGAAAAGAATGAGAAGAAAAAGATATATATCAAGAATGGATGACGTAAAACCTGAATGAATTATTGAGAACAAAGAAAATATTGAACTAAATGAGGCAAAAATGAAATAAATTTATGAGGAAACAAAGAAATTTAGGGCTCATTAGAACCCAAGAAAGTAGGATCTATATCACAGACACCATAGGTGAAATTGCTATAAAGTTATTCTGTATCAGTGTGTAATTCGTCACATCATAGCCCATGATAGTTAATAAATATTTGCACGATCAGAAGAATTAAAGAATGAATAATTTGAAGAACTCTAACTGCATGGCTTCCACAATCCCTTGCAATTTGAACATCCTATATATATATAAAATCTCCAAGTTCTCACGTTCATTCTTCAGCTTTGGAACCACCTACCAGTTTAAGTGATCCCTCCAGATCAGCTACTCCATTGACAGATGTCACAAAGAAACCACCTGCAAAGAAAACCCTGCTCTGGGTAATTTCTGAATTCCCCTTCACTTCCTCACTGCTTTTTACTTTGGGCCATTTTGATCTTGGATTGCCTGTTCTCTATGCCCTGTTTCGAACACTGTCAATCCTATATGGCCACAGTTGTTCCTTTGTTCTCTCTTTCTATTCTAACATGGCTTCCCACAGCATCTCAGTTCTGTGCTTGTCTTCCTTTAAAGGTCAGACAAAAGCATCTTCTTTGTTTCTGCCACCATTGTGAGGAGGGTGTGGGTCACATTTCTTCAATATTAATGCTCTTAATCACAGTTTCTCTTCCTTTCCAGCTGTGGGAAGAGTTGCCAGTTATTACTGTTTTCACTTCCTTCCCTCCTGCTAACTTTTGTATCCACCATAGCCTCACTCTGTCTTTATTGTTACACTTCTCTCTTCTGACAAGATGAGCAGTGACCAGCCACACTGTTGATGTCTTGAAAGAGGCACCTCAATCCTTAGCTTATTTGATTATGTGCAAAAGTGAGCATTCACTCCCAAATAGTCTTATCTCTTGCTTTCCTCCCACCTCTTTGATCAGTTTTCTTCATCTATCTGGGAATCTACTTGCTTTACTAGTTCCCAGGATTCTTCTGGAATCCTTTCTCTTCTAGCTTTACAAGGGAGACCTAAACTATGCCTACCACTGGCTAAAATCCAACTATCCAACCTCTCATTTGAATTCTAGATCTAAGAATCCTTGTGCATTCTAGTAAGCACCCCACTTCATCCTTGTCACATCAGTAATTTTTAAGTGAATCTTGTTTTCTAAAAAAGTAACATTAAATTAGTGTTATCGTTTTAAAGCAATATTATGTATGAATTGTGTGTATTTTTATTAATAAAAGATTTCAGAATTAGAACCTTAGAAGCATAAAGTTATGGAACCATGTATGAAAATAATCTTAACTAAGAGATATTAAACATTTATTATGTGCCAGAAATTGTTTTAAATTTGTTAGTGTTTGTAATCCTTGCGTCCTGAGCATCACCCTGTAAAGTAGTATTATAATCACTTCCATTTTACAGATGAGGAATCTGAAACACCGAGAAAGATAGCAACTTTTCCAGAGTTACACAGAAAAAAAAGTGCCTTATGATTTGAACCCATTCCCTGAATTAGGCTGCAAGTTCTTGAGTATCTTGTATTGCCTCTCGGGTACTCTGAGGAACAACATGAAATGTTGACAAAACATTTACAAGACATTAGAAAATAGATAAAATAGATATTTAGGTAAAATAATTCTCTTTGAACACAAAAACAGAAAAGATCTCTAAAAGAGAATGTTAAAATATTAGGAAAATCTAATATAAAGGAAAAAACTTCAACGTTGTGATCAATATGGAAAATCACATAAAAATGTGGGATATAGTTAAAGCACTAACATCAGTACTTTGATTTCTTGGGAACTTCTCAGTCAGTTTACAATGGAAAACATGCAATATATAGTAAGTATGTAACTAAAAGATATTAATAATAAAAATTAGGTCTGCTAGAATATTATATAGTATGTTGAATACAACTGGAATTGTTTTTCATTAGTCACTGGAAAACTTTATTCTATTGTGAGTTGCCCATATCACACATTGGAGATGTTGGTAATGCCTATAAAACTCTATATTATTAAATCAATAGTATATGACACCATAAAAAGAAGAAGCAAATTGCAGGCACACTGGAAAGATAACGAAATGGATTATGGATAACTGGGCTCTAAGAAGGTGAATGACCATTCTGGGGTACCCAGAATTTAAAGTCCTGTGTTCCAGGACATTTCTGCCTCAGGCAAATTACCTTGCTTTGTTCTATCTGGATCCAAGTCCATGAATTACAATCTTTGCATTAAAAACTCTAGGAAAATCCCCAAACTACTCTGATCCATTTTCCTTGCCTATGAAATCAGTCATCCCCTCAATTAATCGGCCTCTGTGGACAGAGAGGTTGCTAAAATCAGTGCAGAGCTATGGGCCATTGGAACCCAGGGACTGTGGGGGTTCTTGGACGTTACTCTGTCATGTGTAGCACACTTGCATCTCTCCATAGCACTCATCATACTTAGAATTTAGTGTAATGCCTATGTTTCTTATTACTTTTCTCTTCTCCATAGCTACAGTTGGTGCCTCATAGTTGTTATTATTAATTCACACAGCATCAGTGAATGAGTCAAGCACAAAAGTCCTTGAAACAGAAGAGTGGACATTCTTCTCTATCACCATCATTCTCATCCCTCTACATCCTCTTTCTGCATCACTCGCAATCCTGTAAAAATACTTCTTTAGATGACCATGTCCACTCCCAGTGAGGGAAAGGCATGAGGCTCTCTGGAGAGCACAGAGTAGAACAGTGGACCATGAGTCTGTGGTGGTGGTGGGTTAGGAGGGGGCAGACCATAATGGATTTGGCATACACTATATTTATCCCAGCTCTGCTAATTCTGAGGATGAACTATTATAACAGTACACATTTTAGAGACTCTGAACACTGTTGTGTGGTATTACTTTATAGTGATGAAAGCATCATTGTAAATATTTACCTTTTTCATGCCTCCTTTTTCATATTCTGCAAAATCATCTCAGTATTCTTAGTCAGTGAGAGTGGGGGTAGTGGGAGAAGATGACTGATTTCAGAAAGAAATAAATGGCTTATTTTAAGTTACCATTAATGCTAGGATTTCAATTACTGTTTTAAAATTATAGGGTTTAAGCTATGCACTAATATGTAAAGGGAACAATAGCAATAATGTCTGCAAATGTCACCTGAATGAACCAAAAACAAATCAATGTAGCACAAAACTTCAATGACCTGAATATATTGGTTATATTTGTATTTGAAGACCTAGGTACAATATAAATATCTCTATTGAAGTAGTATGACTAAGTAATTATCCTAAATGATAGACTGCTTACTTAACATGTTAAAAGTCTATATTACATGTGAGAATTCTGATCAAGTGAATCATGGCCTTTATACCATGACTTTTTTTGACCAAATTTCTGCTCATTACTTTTTTTTCAGCAGAAGCCTCATTTATGGGTGCTTTATAAATATGTGTGGCCAACACTAATTTAAAAAATTAAAGGACTTTCTCTTTTGGTGGAACAAGGAGTTTATAATATATACTGGAAAGACACATCAAAGAGCCACAGGCCATGCAATTTAGACTGCTGAAAATAGATGTCAAACTTATATATACTTAGCTGAAAGTAACCAGGTTAGTTTAAGCAGAAGGAAAGACTCATTATAAGGATCCAAGATACCTCTCTGAGCTTAGGGACAGAAAACCAGCTAGGTTTTGGAACATCTGCCTCTAAAATCTGCATAATCATCTCAGAGATGGATGCTGCAGGTCACAGGAAAGCAGACGAAAGTGTAGATGACTCAGTGTTGCTCCACCAATGTAACTAGAAAAACATTCACTCTGATGGAAAAATAAACTGCAAATGTTAGACTTTTCGGTTTGAGTTTATTCTGAGTCTTCCTACATAATGAAAGTTTAAAAAAATGACACTTTTCCATTTCTCCAGTTAGACTTCTTTTTTTCCCCTGAAGAATTATTAAAATAAAATTTTATTACCTGCACATGGCTTCCCACAGCAAAGACTGTCAAATCTTGAAGTGTGATTATTTTAAAATTTTTAAACATTGTGGCCTATTGTAGTAGGAGTTTGTTCACACATTTTGATGAAAACATGTCACCTTCAGGATTTCTCATATCTATATTTCCCAAAATAATGCAAACAATTGTAGTTAAATGGGAATTTCTGATTTTCTATAGAGTCAAAATTATTATTTCAGTACTATATATGGAGACAGTAGATTTTTAGCATAGATTGTTGTGTTGATTTGCTTTGTCTAGATTGATCAAGTTTGTTCCTGACAGATGCAATCAGTAGTATTTACTCAAAGGGTTCCTTTCTGGTTCTACCAAGTGCATATATTCCAAATGAAAATTGTATGTTACGTTGAAACTCCTCTTTTAAGTCCTCCATTCTTAAAACCATTTCTATAGGATTTCTTAAGGAAAGCACTCTGGCAGTTTATGATTTTTCATGACTCAGAAGAATTTGTGGATTTATACTTGATTTATTCATTCAACAAATATTTTTGACAGTGTCCTCTGTCTAAGTACAGTAGAGAGAGTGAGGATGCATCAGTGACTAAAACAAGTAGAAATATTTCTGCTCATGGAGCTTATATTCTTGTGGGAAAACAGAGATAAACATAATCCAAAGTAAGTTATATATCATAACAGAAGGTAATAGGTGTCATAGGAAAGAAAATAGAGCAAGGTGAAGAGAATTGGGAGCGTGATAGGGAGTAGTTTTCAATTTAAAATTGAGTTGTTTGTGTAGAGTTCACTGAGTGGGTGACATTCATAGCAAAGACATAAAGAAGTTTGGGGT
>NW_004955431.1:933423-964784 GCF_000276665.1 Chinchilla lanigera
TTTCCCTCCTTTTATCCTTAAAATAAAAAAAAAAGAAGTTTGGGGTGGTGATGGATGAGAGTCCCTAGGCACAGAGACAATCAAGTGTAGATGTCCCTGGTTGGGGACACTGTGGTCTGTGCATGGGCATAAAAGATGTTGGAGCACAGG
This sequence comes from Chinchilla lanigera, assembly GCF_000276665.1. Classification (NCBI taxonomy): domain Eukaryota; kingdom Metazoa; phylum Chordata; class Mammalia; order Rodentia; family Chinchillidae; genus Chinchilla; species Chinchilla lanigera. The sequence goes on from NW_004955431.1 coordinate 933,574, forward strand.
AGTCAGAGGTGAGAGCACTGGAAGTCAGATTCTGCAGACCCTTAGGCTAGTAGGCTTTGACCAGTGTTCCCTTCAAACTCATATGTTGAACTCAATGCTTCAGAATTGATCCTACTTGGAAATGGGTTCACGGCAGATGTAATAAGTTAAGTCAGTTTGGCTCCAAATGCAGGGGAAATTTGGGTACACACACACACACACACACACACACACACACACACACAAACACTACTTGAAGATGAAGCCATAGGTAGGGGTGATGTTTCTATAAACCAAGAAATATCAATGGTTAACAGCAAGCCACAGAAGCAAGGAGATAGACATGGAACAGATTTTCCTTCATAACCCTCAAAAGGGAGCAATCCTGCCTTAGTGATCTATCACATAAAGCTACCTGGCATGTGTGATACTTCCTTATGGTGTCTCTAGCAAACCAACACATAGGGTGTTGTTAGCGTGTCTGGCTTTTACTCTGAGTGAGGTGGAAGAAGGCATGGCAGTTTTGAGCAAGACCAGACACATTCTGATTTACATTTTTGAGGGATATTTCTAGGTATATCTAGAGAATACGCTGTCAAGGAGCAAGGATGCAATTCTAAGGTCACACATACAGATCAGAAGTGATAGTGACCTGGGTGGAAGTGGTAGACAGATGAGAACTGATTACTTCATAGATTATTTTAGAGGTAGAGTTGACAAGATTTTCTGATGGAATAGATGTAGGGATATGAGAAAGAAAAAAAACAGGGAGAGAGAGGGAAAGAGGGGGAGGGGGAGGGAGAGGGAAAGAGAAAAAAGGAGACGGAGAAGAGAGAGAGAGGAAGGAGAGGTTACAGTAGGGCTTTGGACTTGAATTACTGGAAGTTTGAGTTTCCATTCACTGAGATGGGGAAGGTTATTATTTAAGTAGGTGTTTGTTCAGTTTGGGGGGTAGTCAAAGTTTTAATTTTAGACATGTGAAGTGTGAAATTTCTAATGACAGCCAAGTCCAAATGTTACCAAGCAGAAAAGCAAAATACTTTCATATTTCTTTAATGCTCCAAAGGTGCAAACAGAGATAAAATCCATCAAAAGTTGGAAAATAGAATGTGGAGGTATAATGTTGACTAACTTAACAGCAAATATTTGTGGCATTAGATAGACACCATAAAAATTGGACACACATAAAATGATCCAATGGGGCTGGGGATTTAGCTCAGCGGCAAAAGCGCCTGCCTGGCATGCGCAAGGTCGTGAGTTCGGTTCCCGGTACTGGAGGAAAAAAAAACAAACAAACAAAAAACAAAAAACAAAAAACAAATAAAATGATCCAATGCTGGAAGATAGGTTTAACTAAAAATTCCAGAAAAAACACTTCTGTTCTGAAAGCCTATTGGTGGCTTTACATAACTTACATTAGCTATACTGTATTTAGTGAAATGGGCTAGAAAAGTCTAGTGTGATCAGTTAGTCATAAGAAGTGAGGCTGCGATGCTCTTTCTTACCAGGACGTCACTTTTCCGAGTGCACTCCTTTTGGGCTTACAGTGTATTTAGTTTTGTAGTTCTGCTTATATCTCTGTTCAGCTACAACTAATTATGCTGAATATTTTTATTTAATGCTCCTTGCCTCCTGAAAAAAATCAATATCCATGACCATTAGTCTGCAAGTGATTTTCATGAAGCCTTTTAGAATCCATTAGAATGCAAATGAAAAGTAATCCCAAGTCTAGTATTTTAAGAATTAAGGGGCTTTTAAAAGTTGTTTATTTTGGTCTTGTACAAACAGGGACTCTAAGTGCCAGCAGCACTTTTACTGAGTGTTTTGAGAACTGCTTTCTTGGTGGTGGTGGTGGAGGCAGCAGGTGGAAAGTGGTGGCTGGGGAACTGTGATCCAAGGAGCTCTGAGTGGTAGGCAGGGAGCCAGCTGGGGTGGAGGCTGTTGGGTGCAGGTGTGTGGGGAAAGTTCAAGGGGAAGGAGATGTGAGGAATGAGTCAGAGTGGTAGAAAATGTTCTAGAAAGTAGAGGCAAATAAAAAATTGGGAAAGAAAGGCTGAGGGAGAATGTGTGGAATAGCTGCTAGTCATGCAACTTAATGTGATTAGACTTCATTTGGTTTGTTGGTCTAAAAGTAATAGGAGAAAGATGATTTCTTGATGGAGATGAATGTAGTATTCACTGTTTTATCACTGTTTGGGTGCTAGGCATGATATATGGTACTTTGCATAAATAAACCCCCTTGCCCAGGTAGTTTGACACAGATCCCCTCCTGCTACTGGTTTTATTGACAGTAGGTATACTAGATTTCCCCCACTCTTTTCAGAACACCTGACACAAATCTGAAATAAAATGCAGAGATTCACTTAGCATAGTTATTTGATTATAGATTTAGCTACTAACTGGAAGTCTTTTGGAGAAAACATTAGCTTCAGAGAGTAACCAAAATTCCTAATACAGAATTCCTATTCTGTAGCATTTCTTTTGCCTCATCTGTAATTCCAAAGGTTGGGGAGTTGTTTTCTCAGCTTTCCCATCACAGGACAGTTTAAGACTTATTTCAGTTACTTTCAGAAGCAGTACATGTCTTTCTTATTTGAGGCACATCCTTTATAGCTACTTGGATACCTGAGACAATTTAAACTTCTAATGAAGGAAATTTCAACTCTTACAGTAATGGGCAGAGAGACACTGGTTCCTTTTTCTACCAAACAAATTTTTCTTTCAAATACCTTTTTAAAATTCCTGTGTCTTACTGATTTTAGCTTTCTTTACCAGGAGGACTTACATTCTTATTTAAGAACCTCCTATCATAACCACAAGTTGTATGCTCTACCTCTTCCATGGAAATTCCTATGTTTCTCATTAGCTACACATAGGTACCCTACAAAGTACATGAGTGTTATGCTTGATACATTGTGTCAACCTGAGGAGTCTAAATGCTTAACTAAGGGACTCAACAGTTCTACATCCTGGGGTGAAAAGGACCCTTACTACTCTAGGATGTTCATTGTATCAACTTAAAATGTTCAGAACATTAACTCTGTGACTCAACAGGGAGCCAGGATCCTTACTTTGTATTCATCCTGAGCCTGTGCAAGAGCAGGGCCTGGAGATGGTGTGGATTTGGAGGACCACCCCTTAGAGTGGTGGGTAGGTTGTATGCAATAATAGGAAAATGAGAAAAGACTGATTGTTGGCTTTTTGGAGGATCTCCAGTCTTTGCCTTCAGCTTGGTGGTTGTCGCCTGGCTTCTGGTGTAGACTGTTTGGCTTCCACCTGGGGCTCTGTAGCCTTCTGGTGTAGAGTCTTTGGCCTTTGTCATAGATTCTTCAGCATTCCATTGCAAACCCATCAACCCCCTGACATGGACTTGCACGGACACTGCAGTGAGGTCCAGACCTTGGACTGGACTCTTCAGTCTCCAGCTTGCAGACACCCTCTGCACGCTTCCTCATCCAACACTGAGGCTGACGATTGTAAGCCAAACTTGTAATTTCTTGTACATTTGCATATCTTGTGTTATATCTGTTCCTGTAGTAAACCCCCCATCACTTCTTGGCCTTTTGGCTAAGATCAAGTGTAGTATCTGTAGTAAACCCCAGCTGATACAGTGAGATTAACACCTTATCACAAATGAGGGAACTGTAGTTCTGAAATGTAGCAAGGTTTACAGAAGAATCAAGTAACTCACTGGAGCTTTGAAGCTAGGTTAGCTCAAACAGTTTCTAAAACTCATGTTTCTCCACTATGCTATAGAACTTAGCTGAGCATACAAGCTTGAGGAAGGGCATTTTAAGCAGAGGAAGTTCATGTGAATAGGTGGAAACGTCCAGAAAGCCAGGGGAACCCAGAGTGGCTCAGATCTCCCAAGATGTATTAGTGGAACAGTAGTGGAATGGGTCAGCCAGTCAGTCAGTCTTGGGATAAAGCTAGAGACTTTTCTGTCAGTAATGTGTATACATATCTGCGTATCACAGCAATATTCAGAACCATTGCTTGATCATGCAGTTGACTCATACTGTGTGATTTCAGAGGCTTTGGGAACGTATTCCTTCATATACCCTGCCCTGTAGTCCCTTCTGATGCAAAACTTCTAGTTATCAAAAGTCACTTTTTTAGGATTTTCAGAAATTAATTTTTAAGGAAAGGGCTTGTAGCTTTTGGAATGATAACATTTTAAATGTTCTCAGCTATTAATACTTATTATTTCATGTATTTTTTCACTCATCCAATCATAATGTGTTTGTTCCAAACATTTCATTACATAGAGAAGTATAAAAAGTGAGTCATGACAGTTCTTAGCCTTATGGTTTCTCTCTAGCTATGGAAACAAACTACTGAATACAGTAAAAAAAAATATTTTGACAGACAATTGTGCAGGAGCTCTGACCAAGGTATTTTGCTGCTCTAAAAAACAGATGCTGAATGATCGAGAGCATTCTAGAATATTACCTTGATGATACACAAGCATGAGCTGCTTTCTAAAGGGTAAAGAGTTTACTAGCTGATGGGGATGGGTCTAAGGAAAGAAGGCCACAGGAGGAGGGGATAGCATAGGCAAAAGATTAAAAATTAGATGAGAGCTACATTTGAAGAAGCAATTCAATTTGCCCAGAGGTTAGAGTTCATAGAGTTGGTAACAAGACAGGGACTGAAGAACAGGAAGAAAAACTAGAGACAGTGCACAGGGACAGGACATGAACTCATGTGCATGTGTATGTGCACGTGTGCACATGTGTACATGCACAAACATGCATGCACAGCATGCATAGGATTTTAATTTTGTGGGGATTAATGAGGAATTTTAAACTGGAGAATAACATAATAAAGATGTGTGATTTAGAAGGGAGTGCAAAGAAATATTTGAGAAGTGGCTGATTCTATAGACAGCAACATAGTAGAGCTGATGGACATAATGGTAATAAATGTATTTATGAGCTATTAAGAGGAGAGTGTGTGTGCATATATATATTTCACTAAATCATAATGCTGTAATTTATCATATATTCATGAAATTGGATGGGTGTGAAATATATGATTGTTTTTTGTAGTATTGTCTTGTTTACTGAGTGAATAAACAGAGAAATAGAAACAAATTGTTCTTCTAATGAGTACTGGGATTCCCATATGTTATCACCTGTATCTCATTGTCCCCCCGACTCTCATGCAGGGATAGGTGAGGAGTTTCAAAAGTGGCTGGATTATTGTGAGTCAGTGTGGATTATGCTGAGTCAAAGTGGATTAAGGGTGTGACACTGGTATTAAGGCTATCCTACCTTGGGTGTGGGTGGCACCAATCAATAAGTTTACAGTCTGGATGGAATATAAAGAGAGGGAGGGAAGGCAGCTTGACTGCTGCTGCTTGCTGCCTTCTGCATGCCCACCATGGACTATTTCTCTTCTTAGATGCCCCTTTGCCATGCCACCTTGCCTCGGAGCCAGCCAATTATGGGCTGAAAGCTCTACTAACTGTGTACCAAAATAAATTTTTCCTCCTCGAACTTGTGGGTGTCAGGTATTTTGTCTCCACTGTGAGAAAAGTGATCAAGCTACCATCAATATGTGTCTGCCTGGGACATATATTCTGTGCGATGGGATAAGGGTGTGTTCAGGTCAAAAAATAGAGCCTCACTGTTAAAAATCAACATTCTGCTTTCATACACTAGTTACATGACTTTGGAAATACTTCAGTTTTCTTTGGCTGTCCTCATAAATTGCTAAAAACTTGGTGGCTTAAAGCAACAAATACCTATTCTCTCACAGGTCTGGGGCACTGCAAGTCCAGAATTAGCCTCTTGAACTGAGACAAAATCAAGGTGTTGGTAGGACCATGTTCCATGCAGAGGCAATGTGGAGAATATATTTCTCTCTTCTTCCAGCTTCTGGTTGCTACCATACCCGTATTTCTTGGCTTATGATTGCTGCATCATTCTATTCCAGTGATGGCAAACCTAAGGCACATCTGTCACAGTGGGTTGCTTGTTATCACTAAAAGCTCTAAAAGTTTCAGTCACTGCTATAGTCTCTTTCTCCATGGTCACATTGCCTTCTTTGCTTGAGTGTGTGCTTCCATGTGTGAATGTGTGTGTAAAATCTTCCTCATCTTCTAATTTATAGGGCCTCTTGTGATAACATATAGGGCCTATCCAGGTAGTCCAGGGCAATTTCTCTATAATAAACTCTTGAAATTAATCATACCTGCATAGACATGCTCTAAGTGGTATAACTTCCACAATTTCTAAGGCTTCGAATCCAATATCCCAGGGCCACCTTATAGCTCTCTTTAGTATGTTTGTAAATATGAGCTTCAAAGAGGAATTTACTTGCAATGAAGTTGAAAGTCAGGCTTCTAGGTTGGAAATGCTTGTGGAAGATTCCTTAAGTATTGAGCAGCCTTCAATTCCAATGGCCTCTGTGGGAGAAATTTTATGCCATCTCCTTTCTGTAAGCTTGTAGATTTCTCTGTGTCATTGAATACCACTGGAAATGTACCACATGTCCACTTTCCTGAACTTCTATAGAAAGCACCTTCCTTGCAGAACAAATGGTGCATTAAAGCATAGCAAGTAACCAAATGAAAGTAAAATGTGGTGCAAACACAAGTGACAAAATGCAGGCTAAAAACATATCTAAGAGACTGATCATGGAATGTAGGAGACCTTAGATCAAATACATTTTAAAATATAAAATAAAAATATGTGAGCTGGGGCTATAGCTCAGTGGCATAAGTGGCTGCTTGATAAATATGAGGCCCTGAGTTTGATTCCCTGTACCAAAAAAAAAAAAAAAGCAAGAAAAAATATGTTAAAAGATGGTGGTGGTTGTTCCGCCTCTATACGGAGTCTAAAAGCAAGATACTTTACTGGGTGCTACTGTGAGATATTGTTCTAATCATTTATATGACTTGATTTGATTATAGCAAAACTTTTTTGAAACATAATATAATAATCTTGTTTTACATGGCAGAAATTGAGGCACAGAAGAGTTAAGTAACTCATTCAAGGACAGCTTGCAAGTGGTCAATTTCAGAATCTGGTCTCCAAACTGTTGTACTAGACTTAAGCTTACATTACATACTTTATCTAACCATTTATTCTTACTTTACTACTGGCTACTGTTCTTCACAGGCAAGAGATCTTAGCATCTTAGCATCTTAGCATCTTAGATGTCAGCAGCCCCTCACACAGTGATGAGCATCTTAGATGTCAGCAGCTCCTCACACATAGTGATGAGCACTTTATACTGTTTGGGTAGCTGATTGATGCTCTTTGGGTTTTATTTGTCACAGGGCTACTGTAAGGGAGCGACCCGAGTTTCTCACTAAAGAGAAATCTGGGGCTAATGAAGAAAAGCTTTGCAAACAGCAGAGCAACTTTCCTACAGCATGTAACAGCCTTTGAGATGTGTTTGGTTCAGGACTGGTAATAGAGGCATTTAGATGGAAGGCATGTCTTCATAAGTTATATTTCAACCTGATTTCAGATTATGAGTGAATATTCACACTCATAGCTAGAAACAAGAAGAATTAATTCTTTCATTTAAATTTCATCTACATTTAAATACTTCCTGAAGTAGAATTTTCAAAAAACCTCAATGTACAGAAACAAAAGTTTATTAAAGTACTTCTGAGTAGAGAGAATTAGAAAAAAATCAGCAAGCTAGAAAGATTAAAACTTAGTATGAGTAAGCAGTTTTGAAAAAAATAAGGCTATATTTCATTTTTCTTAAAATGGAGCTGCAACAACAAAATGGTTCACTAGGACACAGAAGTAATGACATGGGCATAAATAAGCAAACCATCCAATGATCTGCATTGCATATTGAAGTTACAGAAAAATTCAGGAGCATATTTGGCAATTTGTGTTTCAGAACCCCAAACATTCTTCTCCTGAAAATTTGATCTTTGTTATAGCTATAGGAATTATCTATTTTCATAGCAAAATCAAGCTTAATTTTGAAGCCAATGAGAAGAATAACACCATTTTAACCAAAGGGAAAATAAGATCTCACTGAGTGGCCCTCAATTTTAATCATGGATCTCCTTCCAGGCTTCAATAATCATGACACAAATAACCAGGAGTTAAGATCAAGGAAATTAATCTCTTTAGAAGTCCTTTGTTACTCAGAATTTCATGCTCTGTAAAACAGATAACTGAGTCATAACATTCCAGACATTACAGCTATCCCAGGCTGTCAAGTATCTCCTATTATATTTTAAGTTCATTAACACTCACTCATCTTACTCCAAATGTTGAGAATTATAGATTACATGTGTCTAATAAAACAGATAGTATAAGGATACTTCTTCCTTTTGTATTTTGCCTTTTAAAATCAGCATCATTTAAATACACAGCAAAATACATATTTTACAGATCTGCAATTTGAAATGTTTGGACTGATAGCTTACTGGGGTTAGCAAACCATCATGGTAATCAAGACCATGAGCATAGCCATCTCCCTAAAGTTTCCCCAGTCTCTTTGTTTTCTTTCCAGCCAGACTTTCCTGCCCTCTCCCTGCCTGAGGTTACTGACTGATCTTTTTGCTACTGTTATCTTGCATTTTCCAGAATTTGTATCAGTAGAACTGGGTACTATATATTCTTTTTAGGGTATGGGAAGTCTAGGTTCTTTTGCTCAGATATTACAGTAAGTTTATTGTATGATCTTATGGATTTTCCTTGAATTTCCCTAAGGAAATTTCCTTATATTTATATTGACCATGTGAATTTTTGCCTTTAATATATCTGTCTTCAAGGAGAAAGTGTTTATGCAAATTGTCTTCCATTTTGTAATTAGTTTGCTTTCTCTCTTTCTCTCTCTCTGGTACATTCTGGATACAAGTCCTTCTACACATATGTGATTTGCATATATTTTCTTCCAGTACAGTGTACATAGGTTGTATTCTTCCTCCCTGAACAGCTCTAAAAGGAGTAGAAGTTTGAAATTTTGATGAAGTTGTCTTTTAATTTTTTTATTCATATAGTATGCTTTTGGTGTTGTATTGAAAATGTCTTTGTCCAAGGTGAAGTAAAATTTTTCTCCTGTGTTTTCTTCTAATACATTTATAATGTTAGATTTAGAGTCTGTGATCTCTTTGGTGTCAGTTTTAATGAATGGTATAAGATATGGATTGATTTTCTGTATTCTTTTTCTTGACTTTAAGTCGAGGTGGTTACTAATCTCAAGTTACGAGAGAAAATAATGACTCTTTTTGCATCCACTTTGGTTTTTTATTTATTTTTTTATTTTAAAAATAAAAGGAGGAAAACATTAACAGACAGATAACCTTTCACAAAATAGCAAAAGAACAGTACAGACAAAACAGAGTTACAAACAAAGTGGTAGGAAATTAACAATGCTTGTTTTATTATATATTGATATCTTCAAAGTGGTTTCTCGTGGAAACAGAGAGCGACATGCAATATTGATCAGTCAAGGACTCATTGACATTGCAGCAAAGAAGTAGAAGACAGTAGAACAGCTATGTTAACTATCCTGTATATACATACATACAAAATTTCTCCTTCTTTCCCTTCTCTTTTCCCACGTCCCAATTGCCCTTTACCCTTGAGTGCTTTCCTATCATTTCACAATGTCTATCACACCTCCTAGTTTAAATTAACTCTTTCAGGTTTTACACTAGTGAAACAATGCAGTGCTTTCACATATATGTCTGATTTATTTAACTTATGAGTATGGTCTCTAGTTGTGACCATTTACCTATAAAAGCCTCAAGTTTGGGGGCTGGGGATTTAGCTCAGCGGCAAAAGCGCCTGCCTGGCAAGCGCAAGGTTCCCGGTACTGGAGAAAAAAAAAAAAAAAAAAAAAAAAAAAAAAAGCCTCAAGTTTATCTTTCTTTATAGCTGAGTAATATTCCATTATATAAAAGTATCACAATTTTCTTATCCAATCCTCGGTGGATGGACATTTGGGTTGCTTCCACAATTTAACAATAACAAATTGTGCTGCTCTGAACATAGGTGCACATATATCACTGTGATATGTTTTCAGATCTTCTGGGAAAATACCCAGCAGGGGGATAGCTAGGTTGAATGGGAACTCTAGACCTAGTTGTCTGAGGAATCTCCAAACTGATTTCCACAGTGGTTTCACCAGTCTGCATTCCCACCAGCAGTGGAGAAGGGTTCCTATTTCTCCACAGCCTCGCCAGCATTTGTTATTGGTTGATTTCTTAATGCTAGCCATTCTTACTGGGGTGTGATTTTAGAAAGTACAGGTCAGTAAATATGGGAATGAAGTGGTGACTAATTCCTCTTGGCAAAAGGGACAGATTTCTGGTTGTCAAAGAGAGTGAGATGCTGGACAGCTTTTTAAAGCCTCATATCTTTCAGGTTAGTTCTTAATTCTATCTGTAATAAACCTTCCTGTAAGTAATTCAAACTTGGTTTCAATATTTGCCTGCTAGATTTCTAAAATACTAGTAAGATACATAAAGATAACGAAAACAGAAGGCTTGACTAGCTCTTGAAAATTTACTTAATCTGTCCCTTAGGCAGAATTTACATTTTAAATTGGTTTTTACAGAAGAGGATCTATGTCATTGTGAAAGATATAAAGTCAACTATTATAAAAGACAATGCAGGGGCTGGGGATTTAGCTCAGTGGCAAAAGCGCCTGCCTGGCAAGCGCAAGGTCGTGAGTTTGGTTCCCGGTACTGAAGAAAAACAAACAAACAAAAAAAAACCAGGTTAAAGACAATGCATTTCAAAATTTGTTGGCCTGTGATAATTTTAATGCCAAGCAAGCAATAAGTAAATAATTACAGGACTTCAAATGTGTATATGACACTATTAATTATGTGAAAATACAAAATAAAATATATTGGAAATAAAAACAGAGTCATTTTACATGGAAGGGTATGTATGTGTGTGCAAGAGGTGACACCAAGTTTCTGGGAAGTGGCAAAAGTCAGGGATCTGAGATATACTATGTATTTTTTAAGTAAAATCTTTTTAATCTTTATGTGGAAAATTTCTTTGCGCCACTAATGGTAATATAGAATATTCCCTCATGATCGCACAGTATTCAAAGACTCTCCCCAAAGTTGTTCTCTTACAGTGGAAATTTCCAAAAGAAATTAATTTAAAATGAAATTGGGATAGGATATTTAAAATGATAAAATAATAGTCTATGTGAAGCCAAATCAAAAAATGAATCAACACAAATTTTGGAACTTGGAATGAAGTGATTAACAAGTCTTTTCAATGTACCTACCAAAGTTGTGTTTGAATCCATTTAAATACAGTTCAGAGAGAGGAGTAAGGTGTATTAATCTGCATATCTAAATAAAGAGCCACTTAACTACATTGTTACGCGAGCCCCATATTTAAAATAGGTAAGAATAGAGCTGCCCTAGTAAACGTGAAGCCAATAAACTCCTTGATTCCTTTGAGATGTGTTCAAAGAGCCGGAGCTCCAGAAGAGAAATGCAAGCCAGCCAGCTCCCAGTCTTCTAGCATCACCACAGTCTGAATTTCCTTTCTCCCAGCCATGGTCTCCCACACTTGAAATTTGTTCCACTATTTTCCTGATTAAACTGTGCTCAGACCCCCTCTTTCTCTTTTCCTTTTGGAATTCCCCTTTTGTAAGAATGCAATTTAAAGCTCAATGACATGCAGATAACTTTCCTTTTAAATATTTTAGTTAGTATATGTTTGCAATATTTAGTGAATATATTCAACATGGGGTATTGGTGCATAAAATAAGGATAAATTTTAGGAATTTGGAAAATGAATATACCTCAAGTCCATAATGCTAAGGGAAATAATTTCAAACACAGAAGGTTAGGGTTTATATCAAATGCTTTTTCTTATTCCAAAAACCCAAAGTATAAATAATTTAAAGGGCAAAATAAAAGGAAAGGGAAAATGAGCAGCCAACTTTCAAATCCACATGTTTTCTAAAGACATTCAAAGAATTGATTTTAACATCATCCAAACATTTGGTTTCATTTTTACCTGAGACTTATAACTTTATCAAACTTGTCTACTATTAATCCCAGAGACATCTAAAGCCTCTGTTAGCCTTAACAATCAAGCTGTCTGCCTATAAACTTATCTTAAACTGTGTTCCTACATAAGGAAAAAAAAGTCATGAGAAAAAAATTGAGACATGCCTGAACATAGTTTAATCAAACAAAAGAAGGTAACAGGTTTCAGGTGAGAAATGGAGAGGATGTCTGCAAGAAAGGAAATCTGGGCCATGGTGATGCTTAGTGCTGAGTCAAGGCAAAGAATTTAGACAGCCACTCTGTGTGTTCTGACTCTTTGAAACATTTGTTTTCTGTTCATTATCACAATATGAATTGAACAGTTGTATGAGTAATGCTGGGTTTATACTTTTTGATATTAAGATATACAGATTAGCCAACAATCATCTGCAATATAATAATTTTCTGGTGAAGGAAGCCCTATAAGATTTAAGTGGCACTTAAAAAATCTTATGGCCAAGGACATTGGTGCCATTGAACCTTCACTCAGGCATCTGTGGTAATGCTGATGTAAACAAATCTTATTTCACTGCCAGTTGTGTAAAATTATGCCACATCTAAATACTTACAGTGCCTAATACTTGATAGTGACAATAAATGATTATGTCATTTAATTACCTCAGTAAATTTTTATTGTTATGTTAGTGTATTCCCTCCACTTATAAAGAAAATAAATTTACTATAAAGTGGCATGCATTAACTACAGCAGCTTTATACACCTGTGTTCACTGCTTTTCTGGGTCACATCAAGGGACCATATTGAGCGATTACCCCTATATGTCATCTAGGTATTTGTAAGTGCACTTCACATAGTAATAAAATCATCTGATGATATATTTCTCCAAACATATCCCCATTGTGAAGTAAAGTATTTTAAAAGGTGCTACATTTGAGGAATAAATGAGCTGGTATAAATGGACTGATTTAGATAAGTATCAGAAACAAGCCTGCAGTAGGCATATAAATTGTATGTCAGATCTGGTTGAGCTCACTCAAAAGGCCCCCACTAGAGGCATAATAATACCTATCTGTGCTGCTCCCCAAATTCTAGCAAAGTTTCAGGTATCTCCTTCCTCCTGCCTCTTCCCAACCCCTAATTTTGATGGCCAGGTAGCTACTCCTGCCTCCATCATCTGAGCTCCTGGACAGTAGCATTGCCATGTGGGCCAGCTGGTCCATGGATACACAAACCACAGTTGTTGATGTGTTTAGCAAGCTCTGTGCTGTCCAGTGAGCATATCAGGTAGTTGCTACTAATCCAGGTCAGATTTATTGCTCCCAGAAAACTAAGAATTAACCAAAGATCTCTAGAAATTAAAATTGAAGGGGACATGGAAATTAGTGTTTTGATGGCTAAAAGTCATCTTTGAGCATTTCAAAACAAGGATACTGGAATCACACGATGTCAAGATTATGTGCATATGTGTGTGTTTGTATAAAACATTAGTTCTTAGGCCAGTGGTAAGACATGGGCAAACCCATAAAACACTTGAAGCTTGAATATCTGGCAGACTTCTTATCTTGAGAATACATACTCCTTAGGGGACCTTTCTTACCTGGACGTATGCTAATGTTGCCCCTCCTTCCTCTACACTTTTCCTGGGCTGACACTGCACATCTGTTCTTTTTTGCATTATGAATTGCATTCACCTGGCTTCCCAATAGGGAAGAGGAGCAGCCTTGATATTATCACTGGCCCATGGGAAGCCGCCAGGGAGTTTCTATGGATGTTGAACAGATGGCTGGAGGCAGCTTCCAGTTTAAATTCCAATAAGGGCATCAGACACCACCTCTTGGGGAAGTTTTAAAACTAACTTCCAATATTTTATGTTTCCAAGCTGGCAGCCATCACAGCTTTATGATTTGTCCCACAGGAGCCAGTGAGAGCTGGCCTATTTTCTACTAGTATATGCACCATGGAGCTGGCTGCCTTCCTATGATTATTGCTACACAAGCAGTTACCAGAAATTAGGAATGAGATTGTTTGTGGAAGTAAGAGAAATAATGGCCACATGTGTATGTGTATGTGTTGATAACAGAGGCACAAGAAAAGAGAAAAACCACCAGCCAAAAATACCCACCTCCACATCCTGAAAATACATAAGATGCTTTCTTCTGTAGTATGTATACTTCTCCTTTAAAACACAATGATCTTGTAGCAAAATAAATTGAGTGTAAAATAATTTATTGGACCTTTTCCTCAGGAACAAATGATGGGGGACATATCCTTAATTTGTAGGTGAAGTTCTAAGAATGATTTACATTTTAGCCCAATGACTAATTACAAAACTTTTGCATACATTATTTTATTTGTTCCTCAGCACAATTATTTATGACAAGTGGGACAGCAATTATTATTATTATTTACAAATGAAGAGGCTAAGCTTAGCGTTATTACCTGATTTAGCCCAAATTACAAGTTTGAATAATGTGTACAGATAGTATTCAAATCTGAGTCTTCTCATCTCAGGACCTTTGTTTTCTCTATTTAATATGGTTGAAAAATGGTGTTGGAAAATACAAGTCCAGAATAAATATGCAGAGCCTCTGGAGATAGGAGAATTAGGATGAGTAAGAGGCTTCCAGGAGCCATAAATGGATGATGTGCCCCAGTGGGGAGAGGACAGGGCAGACAGCATGGAAATGACTTTCTGTGTCATTCACAGAAAGTGGTCTTCACTATGATGCAGTGGTGTAGCTGATGTTCAGAGAAAGCCCTTCCTGTGCATAATACCCAAGGATTCTGGACAAAAACAGTTTTCAAAGCACAGAAACTGTATCAAAGTGCTATGGTGGGTGGTGGGGTCAGGAGGAGCACAGGCAGCAATGAAGAGGAAGTAAGGCTGCAGCACCCTGTGCTCCCATACAGGAGCTTGGTGGGAGGTATGTGGGGTCATTTAATTATTATTGTTTATACTAGCAATAGACTTTCCACAAATAGTCCCACCCCTGGAGAAAAGCTGGAAGTGAGAATGAAATGTGAATAAATTGGAGTTTTAGAGTGAGGGTCATTAAACAATGGCTCTAATTCATTGCTTGGCTGTTTCATGCCAGATACATTACTCATATAATTTGTAATCCTTGCAGCACCCTGAAAATAAGTATTAAAGGGTTGCTTATCAAAGGAAGCCTACCTAGGAAATTGATATTACTCACTAAAAGCACATAGGAAGTGAGAGCAGGCAGATGAAAAGCTAAGTTCAACTGGTTGCAAAGCCAGTTCACTTTCTCATGAGCATGGCTCTACTCTATACTCTATCTTGCTCAGAGAAACTGAGCTCCACTTGCTCAGGTCTGTTTTGCTCAGCTTACTGTAGAAGTGAGTGGTAATGGAAGTAACAAGGAGTAAGTAGGGACTGTTCTCCATCCATCCCCAACATTGCAATCCTCAATGGTCTCCCTATGTTGGGGGTGTAGTTATTGAGAAATGAAACTTCCTGTCTCTCAAATAGGACAGCTGGGGCTTCCCCCATGGCTACATTAAAGTGAAAAAGAAGCAATGCTACATGTAAAGAGATATGTCTTTCTTAAATCAAAATTAATTTGTAAAACTTACATTGCTGATTATTAAAATTATTTGAGAAAAAACAAAAAACCTCTATTGAGTGACAAGATTATTCTCCAGGGGGTGAAGGAACTCTTCAGGGAATTCATGATTCAGACCTTGTATCACAATGTACTGGAAAACTAAATGCTTTGAGCACTCCTTCTTAGGGTTTTCTGCCCATAACATGTATATTAGGTATGTGTGTTTACTGATGGAGAGGGCAAAGTAAGGCAAATGGGAAAACATATCAAAGGGAATGAAACGGAGGTGATAATTTCAACCTCTAATTTTTAGCTTTTTGTCTTACAGTGATTAATATAGTGAACTTATCTCAGCACTCACAGCCATATAAACATAGTCCCAGTGACTGAAATGGAAGTAATCTCCATAAGCATTCACGTGAACCATCTGATCATATAGAGGAGACCACTGAGCTTCAGGACTTCATGGAAGCAACACAACTGCTAGATAGAGACCAAAAGAGAGGGAAGGAGCTGGAAAAGTCAGACCCAGCACCCAAGGTTCTACACCACCACCCACTGCCTCCTCTGCAACTTGCTTCTATCCAATGAGAAAAAAGTCTGCATTTGCTTAGATCTCAGTCTCAACTGATTTGTGGAATGAAGTCCACAAGCACTCATTTGCTACAAGCAGACCACCCCATTCTCGTTAATTGGCATCCGAAGAGCAGAGAGAGCTCCATGCAAGACTTTGTGTTGAATTTCTACCATTGCCTCTGAGAGGAGAATGGTAACAATGTTGAGAAAATTGAACCCATAGAATGAATCATTGTTTGTGTGACCCAGGGACAACTGATTTGAACCTCACAGGACCCGGAATGACTCTTCAATGTAGTCAAAACAAGGCGCCAGAGGAATTGGCGGCAGCAGCTTGACTCAGATTCTTGACACATCATAGATGCACCATAAGCTCTTTGGCTATAATGTACATCACTGACAAACAGACTTCCTTTCTCTCTTTTCTTTCTTTTTCTTTTTCTTTTTCTTTTTCTTTTTCTTTTTCTTTTTCTTTTTCTTTTTCTTTTTCTTTTTCTTTCTTTCTTTCTTTCTCTTTCTTTCTTTCTTTCTTTCTTTCTTTCTTTCTTTCTTTCTTTTGTTCTCTCTCTCTTCCTTCCTTCCTTCCTTCCTTCCTTCCTTCCTTCCTTCCTTCCTTTCTTTTTTTCTGACATGTAGAAGGTGCCTGTCCTCTTGATATAGTCCTGCTGTGATTTGCTTACTATAGCAAAATCTCATACGTGGTGATGAAGACTCCAGGACAGTGGTTTTCTGATTTTGCTTTGTAGTTATTGTTTGGTTGGGAATATTGCAATATGCTATATAAATAAGAACAGGGTACTGTAGTTACTTAAATTTTCATTAAAGAGTTCTCCATATATAAGCACCAGATATAAAATATGTTCTTATCCTACATCTTTGTTTTCTCTTTGAAAAACTAAACACTAATCTAATTTACTGTCTCTAAACTAGACATTGAAAACAATACTAACATTTGGGTATAGCACATATTATAAAGCAGCAAAAATGAATCAGAGCCCCCAAGTCTGGAAAGAAGCACTGTGTTTATTTTTTTTAAGTATCTCTATTCCCTTTACCTTGTGGAAAGTTCAAAACCATTATTCTCACATTCCTTGCCCTCTGGGATGGATGGCATCAGAACACACACACCTAACCTGTATGTGTTCAAAGTATAGTGAAGTACCCTCTAGTCAAAGGCAATCAGTCACCCTGGCATTCTCACTGCCCCTGGGCACACACACTCTTCTGAGCTGTACATACTGGGGTTTCTGTATCACGTTTAATGTTCATGAAACTCTGGCAAGGGTGGTACCTGGAAGTGACCTTTGAACACTGGCTTTCCAGTTTGTGCCAGGAGGTAGAAAATGC
The DNA here is from genome assembly GCF_000276665.1 of Chinchilla lanigera. Lineage (NCBI taxonomy): Eukaryota > Metazoa > Chordata > Mammalia > Rodentia > Chinchillidae > Chinchilla > Chinchilla lanigera. The sequence continues at coordinate 951,014 of NW_004955431.1, forward strand.
TTTTCACGGATCTCCGAACTCTGCTTCTTTCCTAAGCCTGAAAAATTTCTCCTTCCTACTACTTTTCAAAGGCACATTGACTCTCATTCCCTTGGGGAGCCACAAGTCCTGAGGCAGGAAAGTGAAATGAGTGGGGAGGGAAATTTATAGGCAAAAAAAAGCACAATTTAATGGTGCAATAAATCATCTTGCCATAATGATATCATGTCTGTAAATTGGGATTTTTCTTCTTAGAGAATTTTTAAAGTTTCATAGAAGGAAATCAAGGGTGAAACTGTTCTATTGCTTTATGAACAAATGTTTGTATACAATATAGATACAAGTATATATAAAATATACACACATATACATATATATACAAATACATACACATACAAATATGTGTATGTGTATGAGAGAGAGTTGTCTCTTCCAAATTATCAGAATTTGTCTGTTTTTAGTTTTGAAAGGTCTTAATCTTTTCATTTTTATTTTTAATTGGCATTGATTGTATAAATTTATCCTACAAAATATGTGTGTTGAAATATACTTACATTGTGGGATGGATAAATCAGGCTATTTAACATATCCACTACCTCTCATCCTTTCTATGTGGTGAGAAAACTTAAAATTTACTTTGTCAGCAATTTTACAGTATACAGAACAATGCTGTGATATACATTACACTGTACAATATTATAATATACAATTATAGCAATGCTTTGTACAATAGATCTCTCCAACTTTTTCCTGTTGCCCACCTAAAATTTTGTAGCCCTGGATCAAAAGCTCTCTAATTTTTCCATGTAGCTGAGTAGAATACAATTCTACTTTCTGTTTTTGTAACTTCATTTTTAGGCTATATATTGATAAGATCATGTGGTATCTGTCTCCGTGCTTATTTCACTTAACATAATTTCCTTCACATTCATCCACTTTGCCACAAGTGCCTTTTCCTTTTGAATGCTTCCTTTTTTTCTTTTTTTTTTTTTGGTACCAGGAATCAAACTCAGGACCTTGTGCTTGCCAGGCAGGCACTTGTGCCACTGAGCTATATCCCTGGCCCTTGAGTGCTTCTGAGATTTATAGTTTCTAATGGATCATAATATTTGAAAATATCATTCATTCTGTGCCATGAAAACTTTCCTTCATTCATTCCATTTTTCTTTTAAATTTTGAACAGTTATAAATTTTGTTTTAAAGATGTGTATGTACTTGTTTTAAAAATCTTGTGGCCATGAAAGCTGTCTTTCACAGAAAGCCCAGCTAGTGACCTTTGTTGCCTCTCTTTGTGGTGTGCGGCACATGGGACTTGATGAAGGCATACGATATGGAGGTATAGTTTGACCTTTAGAAGGTGTCCAGTGTATGGGTTACATGATGTGACTCCTGAGAAGAATTCAGAGAGAAAAATACAAGTAATGACTGACAAAAGGGTGAAAGACAGATGTGCTTTACAAGAAATAGAAAAAATTTGGAAGAGAAACATTGCAATAGGCTCATTTGATGGAGAAGCCAGGAGCATTTTGCATACCAGGGAACTTCACAATCCTACAGAAAATGTCTGAGAAACCAGGGATTGATCCTGAAGCCTGTGATAGACTAACAGACTAAAAATTGAGAGCATTTTATTAAAACTATCCTTTCTCACAGAAACCAAAGATGACTGGCTCAACTGCTGGAGACTTTGGCATTCACAGGAGAATTTCCCCTTGGAAAGGACAAGAAACACTCAGACTTGCTAATTTCACATCCAGGAACCTGAGTAAACCAGTGCTTTGGGGATAAGCAGTTAAAGGAGCAACACAGAGTGATCCCTACAGTTACAGCAGAAAGGAAGAAACCTCAGGTTATCTGGCCTGATCCTCTACAGACCAAGAACTCAAACTCCAAGAGGGGAAGTGATATAATCCAGGCCACCTGGTTTATCAACAACTAGGATCAGAACCTAGGTGAAAAGAACATCTTACCCAAAATGATTTCATCAAGGAGTCCTTGGCTTTTTTCTAAAGGATGGTAAAGTCATTTCCTGGATTGGAGGCAGCAGAAGATAGCTCACTATTTACCCAAGTGACAGCATTTCAGGATACCAGTTTTCTAGAGTTTTAACATGCCTGAGAAGTAGCAAGGAATAAGAATAATCAATCATTGCTCAGATTATGTAAGCAATTCCCAGGAAATAAAAGAGCCTGTGGGACTGTGCTTAATTGATGCCATATTCTCAAAGTACTTCTCTGTATGTTTTGGAATCTTTTAATGTTGTCTCATACATTTCCCTAGCTTTGGAAGAAAGTTGAGGTTTTTTTCTAAAGATTGATTCACTGTCAGGGAGATTTCATTAAATCATACGTTTATTGCATTCTTGAATCCTCTAAGTTCCACTTTATATAGATTCCCATGGTAAAAATCCAATTATTCTTAAAAAAACAAAAAACAAAAAACTCTCTTGAACCCTGACACTGTAATTCAGGGTACTGGTTTGATTGTACATGATCAAATCCTAGTAAAATTTTTTATTTTTCGCTGAGTGCATGAACATAACAATTAACTTCTTGGAGATTTGCTGAAATAAGGACAAATATTTATAGGTAATAAAATAGTAGAATTTCTATTTGAAAATATATACCCTCTGATATGATATGTATTGAAATTCCCTGGTAATAATCTGTCAACTCAGGAGATTTTTAACTATTTGCTAAAATTATCTGTGCCTCATAAGTTACTAGTAAGTCAATGGCCTTTTCCACTGGTATAGGGATTAAAGTTTTCCACATATTAAGATACTGTCCTAGCTTTCCAGAAACAAGAATTATCCTTGAAGTTTATGGTATCAAAGCAACACTAACAAATCTAGAGTTTTTCTGATAAAGTTGCTAACATTTAACAATTTTAAGATCATCATTAGATTTCCAAAATCAACACAGAATTTATGAGGTATTTTAGCTCATTCTCCCAGCCACACCTCAAGGGTGACTTTGAAGCAAGAAAGGTGCTGAGAAGAACAAAATTGGGAAGAGTCTAATAATTTCAATCATATGTCAGAGAGCTGTTCACCAAAATTCAAAGGTATATGAACAAAAGTTTTTCCAGCACATGAGGATTTGTAGTTTCCCCAGTAGCCACATAATGGACAAACTAGCTCCTCAATCTTTCTGTACTTTAGTTCCTTCACTTGTGACATGGAGCTAGTAAAGAACTTTCTTCATAAGCTTGTTTGGGCCTAATGAGCTCGGGTAGGTGAAGCAGCTAGTACGTGAAGTGAACACACAATCAATGCTGGCTCTATGTCTGCAAAACCAGTTCCCACAGGTGACTTTATAGACTCAGGTCTACTGTCCTTAATCTAACTTGCTGAAGCACCATCAGTTCCCCCAGGATCTAGTGATGGTGTCAGGAAATGTTTGTGGCCAGCAGTATTTTTATTTCAGTGAAATGAAACAGAATCGAACAGAAAGTATCAAAGAACATCACATATTTCAAGTGTTGTTTTGTCCAGTGTTTGTTTCCATATATGCTTTGGGGTATTATCCATAAACATAATTGGATAAAGAAAGTGAAGGATCTACGTATAATAGAATATTACTCTGCCACAAAGAATGACAGATTTGAGACATTTGTGGGAAAAACAATGCACCTGCAAAATATAATATTGATTGAAATAAGCTAGACACACATGCTTAAATACTGTGTGATAGCTCCCATTTGAGTGAGGCAAAGTACAAACAAAGAGAACAATAAAGAATGGCTAAAAGGAGGCAACACAATGGATCTCTTGCACTACAGAAGTGGTCCAATGGCAAAAGTGTGAAGAAGCATGAGGAGGAGGGGAAAGGGAAATAAGTAGAATAAAGATATGCCATGCACATTAATAACCTCAATTAATGTCAACATTATATGCCATAATATGAGGTAATACTATTAACAAAAATGAAAACTGGTGTAGGAGATTTGCAGGAGGAGGGAGGAAGGAGGAATTAAGGGAAAGGAAATTAAATAAAGAAACAAGCTACAGTACGTACATGTAACCAGTCCCCAAGATGACTGCAAACTGCATGAACTGCAAACATGTACTAATAAAAAAATAAAGAAAGAAAAGTAAAAAATGTATGCTTTGGGGTATTAGACTGAAATGGAAAAGTATGTCTTTAATGGTAATGCTCAGAATTCAGAAGTCACTGGAGTATAGGGTGCCCCAAAACTTCCTCTTTTTTCTGTCTTTTTGAGACAGGGTCTTGCTATGCAGTTCAGACTGGCCTTGAACTCACTTTGTAGCCCAGGCTGGTCTGGGACATGCAACTATCCTCCTGCCTCAGCCTCCTGAGTGCTGTGATTACATGTGTGTGCCACCATACCTGGCAATCTTCCTCTAATCTTTAGTGGCTCAGTATTCTGTTAATTGGAAAGAAAAAAGCCCTGGATGTGGAAACAGGGGACTTGGAGACCTGGTCTTTCCTGGCAGAAACAATTTCTCTGTGCTCCAGTTTTCTCCTTTATAAAATATGGACAGCAATATTCATCTCTCTTGGTCTATTTTCAGGAATAGATAGGGTAACGTAAGCACACTGTTTTATAAAACATTAATTTATCATGACTGTTATCTTTCTGTGATTCTGAGCACAATGACTTCTTTCGTCTTACAAATCCCATTCATGTATAAACTCTGGTTTTGCTTCACTTTGTGCCTTTTTTTTGGTCCATTCCTCTGTCTGAAACACCTTCCCACGTTTCTTCAAGATTTAAGCATCATTTAAACGTCACCCCTCTCATACCATCTCAGACATTTATATCTTAACACATTGTAAAATAAAAATATGCTAATATGACTAATCTCTCCACTTTGTAGCCCAGGCTGGTCTGGGACATGCAACTATCCTCCTGCCTCAGCCTCCTGAGTGCTGTGATTACATGTGTGTGCCACCATACCTGGCAATCTTCCTCTAATCTTTAGTGGCTCAGTCTTCTGTTAATTGGACAGAAAAAAGCCCTGGATGTGGGCTTTCACACTTTCCAACTTTTTATTTACTGTTTATTTTCCACAGCTTTGTTGAATATGTGCATGTAAGAGGAACTCTAAAATACTGGGTGAAGCTGATTTCTGCTTTTTACTTTTACTTCTTCTTCCTCCTTTACTCTTGTTCTCTTGTGCTCTTTTTTGATATATTCACTCAGTTCTACTATCTCACACCCTATTTCTAGCATATATATGACATAAATAATAGCTAACTGAAGGGCAGCAATTACTTTTGACCTTCTTTATTGCATTGTCTCCAGGAGAAGCTATTATAAAAGGAAAAGCAGTAATTTTAGAAGAGATATAATGACCAGACAGGAATAGTGATAATGTCGAACTGCTTGCATGTTGTGACTGATACACTGATAATACAGAGGAAAAAGAGCGAGGAGAGAGCTTGTGACACAGAGATGATAAGCAGAAGGGACAATCTAGTAGCCCTCTGAGCATTTTTCTTACCTGGGCTTCACCTCCAAGGAAAGGACAAGTGTCCTGGGGTCACCATGGTATCCCAATGATGCTTCACCCTCTGTTCTGCAGAAAGAGAGGTCCAAGTATGGTGAGCCTTGATCATTACTCAACCATCCTGACCTGAAAACTTCTATCCACAGTCTGCCATATAAATAATTCACAAAGCAATTTCCAGAAGGCCATGAGAGTGTGACATAGAAATCAATGATGCCTGGGCACAAGGACAGAGGCTTTTTCAACTCTGAGTCCCATCAGATGGTGACATCATTCTTCTGGCTGCTGAATGTTTGCCCTGCTGTCACTGCCAAGTTGCTGGGTTGATTTATCAGGAAGCAGAGGTAACAGTCACCTTCTCACCACTGTTAGCAGATTTTTGTTAAAGAATAACCCACATAACTTCTGGTTGTCTTCCTTGCTTTTATCTGTTTATTCATCTAGGAGTTTCTTCTGACAGTAACTCAAGTGTATACTACTCAGAGTTCTAATACATTGAAACTGTTCCTGCTGAGATTTCAATAAGTTATCTTGAAGAAGTCAAGACTTTCTGTCTTTCCTAGAATATTTAAAGTGGTTCTATCAGATACATCTAAACAGTTTTAGTGTTGATGTAAGTTCAGTATGTTTTTAAAAACTCCAGGCTACCCACTTGCTATTTAGTGTAGTGTACCAAAAACTGTACTTTGTCTGCTAATTTTTCTAACAGTTGCAATAATAATGATGTTATACATGTGGAACCTTTCCTCCTGAATGAATCTTCACTTGTCTCACAGGAAATAAATACCCTGCTGTGTCATTCAGTGGAAGTTAGTCTGTATCATCACAAGTCTAGTTACAAAGCATTTTCACATGCTTCATCTCCTTTCATCTTCATAATGATATACTTTTATGAGTTGTATTAGTTCATTTTCTGTGCTAATAACCCAATGCCACAGACTAATTTATAAAAAGAAGTTTCTTTCAGTTCCTTTCAAGATTGAAGGGCTATTTCTAGTGATGCCCTTTTTACTGACAGAGTCCTTAAGTGGCACAGCGCATCACATGGCAGAGACAGATAGTGTGCGTGTGTATTTATCTATTCTGATGTCTCTCTCTTCTTACATACTCACTAAGATTTAGTCATGGAGGCTGCACCTGAAGGCCCTCTCTAACCTTCATCACCTCTTAAATTCATCAACTTTAGTTAAATGCTGTAGTTGGATTACATTTCTACCCTCTTAATATATCATACTGTGGATTAAACTCTAATGTGAGTTTTGGTGGTAAACCATACCCAAACCTCAGAATAAGTATATTGTTTTCCCCACTCATAAGAATTAACCTTGTCTTAAAGACAAGCAAACTACCCAAGCAGATTTTAAAAATTCAGGACCAACACCCAGCACATCTTCTTAGTCTCTTATGACCTATGGTACATCTTTGCTAGTTTATCCAACAGCAAGAATCAACTACTTTTCTATCAAAATAACTAGTTTTCCCCCCTGCTTCCACATCCTTTGTTCCAAGAGAATAATCATAGTTAGTCTTAGAGCAGAACCATTGTATTAGCTATTATCACTCTAGGACACAATAGTTCAAGCCTCTAGAAGGTAATTGAAGGTCTTTTGGGCCCTCACAAAAGTGGTCTTTCCAATATGATAGAGGGATATGATGAGAATGCCTTTTTACCATGCCACCTGTCTTGATTCCTGCTTAAGAGTGTCCTGTGATGTTTGGAGCTGCAGCTGGCTATTTTCTCGCCCTGTTGGCAGATGACACATGTGGCATGAAGAGGCAATCAGAGGATCTTTGGTAGTGTCAGTGAGTTCCAAAGACAATTTCTTGTTACATAAGCAAACATGTGTTTATATTTCAAATCATTTTAGTAGAATTTTATTTGCACCTGCTTACATCCTAACTGTTCCACAACTATTCTTTATTTAATCTGCTCTTGAGACCCTGATGAATAAGGTTCCTAAAATTCTCCAGGTTTACTGGGTCATTTCCACATTTGACAAGTGCTCTGACCTACTCTCAAAACCACACTCAGCCTTGTATTGCAACAGCAGTGTCCCCGAAGAATTTATATAACCGTGTGCTAAGAGACAGTCTCAGCTGCTGAAGACCTCCTGTTCAACACTGCCTGCCTTTCCTTGAGCTTATGGTTTTTTGTTGGTGTTTTCTTTTCATTGATTCGCTTTTCTTTCTGGGACTTTCACTGTTGGGTTGTAAGCACTCACATCTTGGTGGACCCTGTCTCCTTTCAGAGCTGTGTACCCACTGATTTTGGAAGATTATCTCAGAGTCACTCTTAGAGCCCCATTTCCCCTAGGCTGCTTCCTTCTACCTACACTCATTTTTAAGTTTTAAAATGTTTACCCTTTCTACTTTTTAAATTTTTTGTTAAAACTAAGACACATGAACTAGGTCCATGCAAGCTCAGGACCATCAATATCACTGTCTTCTGCCTGTGTATCTTGTCCCACTGGAAAGTCATTAGGAACAATAGCATACATGGAGTGCTTCCCTCTTATAATAACAAGGGCTTCTTCTAGAACCCTTCCAGAAGGCTGTTTAGAATTAACTGTTTTTAAGAAAAGTTTCAGTATGTAGTTCAGCCTTGAACTCACTGTGTAGACAAAGCTAGACTCAAACTCATGGAGATTCTCCTGTCTCAGCCACTCAAGTGCTAGGATTGTAGATGTGTGCCACCACACCTGGCAGGTTAACTTTCTTTTTCCAAGTAAAACCAGTACATTTTAAAATAACAATAAGTAGTACAGCATATCAAATACATAAATCAGTAACAGTTGTTTATTATTGATACAAAGTATTATGTTCTGTCCATAATTGTACATGCTCTATTTTTATATGACTGGTGGTGCAGTAGGTTTGTTTGTACCAGCTTCCTCACAAACAGGTGATATGTCTCTATGTAACTGCTGATGAATCATGGAGCGATAAGAGTACCTTGGCTCCATTATGACCATAGGGACCACCATCATACGGGTAGTCTGTTGCTGACCAATACATTGCTGTACAGTAGTTGTTGTAGTAGGAAAGCAAGGAAATGTCAAAAATATCCATCATGAGGCTATCTCTGAAATGACTTCAGTCCCTATTACACATTCAGGCAAGAGTGGCTTAATTTTGTTTAGTAATGCTTGGCAAAGAAGTAGTACTGAGTCTTTTAAAAATTTAACTGGGAATCAACAATTAATATTTAGTATTAGCTGCTTGTTTAAAAAAGTTGTAATCTAGCTTTGCCTTAAAAGATGGATAAGCTTTTTATTTTTGGATATACAGATCCATTGAGTAAAAAAGTTGGTCTAAATTCAGTGTAATTGGAGTACGCTTGTATATGATGGTGTCTTTCATGCTGTTTGTAGTAATCCAAGGTATCAAAATCTTAGGTGTTCAATAATTAAGGTTAATCTAAATAATGTATACTTTGAAAAGAAGAAATAGCATACAGCTATTGTGTTGTATTTTATTTTATTTACATTTTTGAAAAATTGTATGAAAAAAGGTAAAACAAAATTTCATAACAAGGTGATAGAAGAATAATAATAGTTCATACATTGTACATTATTAACTTTAAAATACTTACCAAGAGTACAAGATATGGGAATAAAAAATTCTCCTGTAGATATTAGCCAAACCTTACTTTTCTGTGAACTAAGAGACACTGATAGAATAATTAATTTGCATTTTCCTCTCTTTTCCCTTCTTTCCATTTTCCCCCACCTAAGTTCTTTTTCACTTTTTAACAATTTCTTCCCATTTCACAATATCTATAGTACATTTTAGACTTTCTTATTCTTTCAATTTCTCACTCCAGGGAGACAATACGATATTTATACATATAGGCTTGATTTATATCACTAATGAGTATGGGCTCAAGTTGCATTAATTTACCTATAAAAGTCTCAAGTTTATAGTTCATCCTTCCTTATGTCTGAGTAGTATTCTATTGTATAAAAATATCACATTTTTTTTATTCATTCCTCAACTGATGGGCGTTTGGCCTGTTTTGGGGATTTAACTATTACAAATTGTGCTATTATAAACAAGGGTGCATATATATCTCTGTGATATGATGTTTTTAATTCTTCTGGGAAGATACCCAGAAGAGAAATAGCTGGATCAAATAGGACATCTCATGCAAGGTTTTTGAAGAATCTCCATACTGATTTCTATAGCGGTTGCACCAGTCTGCACTCCCACCAACAGTGGATAAGGGCTCCTTTTCCCCACAGCCTCTCCAGCATTTATTGTTGGTTGATTTCTTGATGATAGCCATTATTTCTGGGGTAAGACAGAATCTCAATGTTCCTTTAACTTGCCTCTTTCAAATGACCAATGATGTTGAACATTTTTTCATATATTTATTTGCCGTTTGCATTTCATCTGAGAAGTATGTATTCATCTCAGACACCCATTTTTGGATTGGGTCTTTGAATCTGGGGGATCTGATTTTTTTCAATTCTTTATATGTTCTAGATAGAAGTTGTTTGCCTGAGGAACAACTGGCTAAATTTTTCCCACTGTGGGGGTTGTCTTTTCACTCTGTTGATGATTTCTTTTGATGTGCAAAAGCTTTTTAATAAGAAGAGGTCCCAGTTGTTGATTTTTTGAAGTATTTTCCATGCAGCTTGTGTTTTGTTCATGAACTCTCTGCCTATACTTATGTTTTCAAGATTCTGCCTACTTTTTCTTCTAGTAGATTTGGTGTTTCTGTTTTAATATTTAGATATTTGATCCATTTTAACTTTAGTTTAATGCATGGTGATAGACATGGGTCTAGTTTTAGTCTTCGGCATGTGGAAAGCCAGTTTCTGCAGCACCATTTATGAAAGAGATTATCTTTCTTCCAGTGAACTTGTTTGGCTGCTTTGTCAAAGGTAAGGTGGCTGAGTGTATTTTTCGTTGTGTCTGTATCTGTTAATCTGTTCCACTGATCCTCAGGTCTGTTTTATTTGCCAGTACCATGATGATTTTATCACAGTAGCTTTGTAGTATAACTTCCAGTCAGGAATTGCGATGCCTCCTGTCTTGCCTTTGCTACACAGAATTGCTTTTGCTATTCCAGGTCTCTTCTGGTTTCAAATGAGTTTTAGAAATGTTTTCGTTGGTGCAGTGAGGTATGTTAATGTTGTTATGGTTGGAATTGCATTATTAAATCTGTATAACACTTTTGGGAGTGTGGCCATTTTCACTATGTTGATTCTTCCCTTCCAAGAGCAAGGGTTATCTTTCCATTTTCTGATATCCTCTTCAATCTTCTTTTTTGGAATACTGTAATTTTCAATGTATAGATCCTTTACTTCTTTTGTTAGATTCATTCCTATGTATTTCAGTTTTTTGGATGCTATTATGAAGGGTATGATTTCTCTAATTGCTCTCTCAGTGAGTTTATTGTTTGTGTACCAGAATGCTACTGGTTTTTGAGTGTTCACTTTGTATCCAGCCATGCTAATGAATTTTGTTATTAGTTCTAGGAGTCTTTGGATGGAGTTTTTTGTGTCTTCTATGAAGAGTGTCATGTCATCTGCTATGACATAGAAGTTAAATAATGAGTATTTCACATCATCTTTTCCTATCCTTTTTCCTTTGATTTCTCTTTCATCTAATTGCTCTGGCTAATGTTTCCAGAACTATATTAACTAGGAGCTGTGATGCAGATATCCTTGACTTGTACATGAGTTTAGAGTGAAAGCTTCCAGCTTTTGTCCATTTAGCATGATGTTGATTGTTGGTTTGTCATGGATAGCTTTTACCAGACTGAGGTAAAGACCATCTATTCTGATTTTCTATAGGGTTTTATTTTATCATGAATGGGTGCCAGACTTTATCAAAAGTTTTTTCTGCATGTACTGAGATGATCATGTGATTTTTGTCTTTGGCTCTGTTGATATGGTGTATTACATTTATTGATTTGCATATGGTGAGCCATTCCTAAATTCCTGGAATGAATTCCTGTCCCACTTGAACATGGTGTACTATCTTCTTGATGATGTGTTGCATTCTGTTTGCTAGTATTTTATTGAGTACTTTTGCATCTGTGTTCATTAGAAAGATTGGCCTGTGGTTCTCTTTTGGCTGGGCATTTTTCTGGTTTTCGTATCCGGGTAATACTTACCTTCAGAAATGAGTTATAGAGCATTGCTTTCCTTTCAATTTCGTTAAACAATTTGAGGAATATTGGTATTCAATCATTTTTAAATTTCTTGTAGAATACAGCAGTGAATCTATCAGGACCTGGGCTTTCACTGTTGGTAAGGTTTTAATTACATTTTCAATTTTATTATCTCATGTTTGGTTATTCAGAATTTTTATATCTTTTTTATTTAGTTTGGGTAATTCATACATATCTAGGAATCTGTCCATTTCTTCTATATTTTCCATCCTAGGAGAGTAAAGATTTTCCAAGTATATATGGATGATCTGAATTTGCACAGCATTTGTAGTGATTTCATACTTTTCATTCCTTACTGCATTAATTTTAGTTTTTTCTTTCCTTTTTAAAATAAGGTTGGTTAAGGACTTATCAATTTTACTTATTATTTTTAAAAACCAACAGTTTAATGCATTAGTTCTCTGGATTGTTTTCCTAGTCACAGTTGCATTAATTTCTGGTCTGATCTTTATAATTTCCTCCCTTCTATGGGTTTTGGGCTTGAATTGCTCTTTTTCTGGAAGATTGAGGTGTAATAGTAGGTTGTTTATTTGTGCTCATTCTGTTTTGCTGATATGAGAATTCATTGCTATAAATTTCCCTCTTAGGATTGCTTTCATTGCATCCCACAGGTTCCAGTGTATTATATCTGTGTTTTCATTTAATCGTATATATTGTTTAATTTCTTCCTTAATTGCATCCATGACTCACTGGTTGTTCAGGAGGCTGTTATTTAATTTCCATGTGTTTATGGCATTTTTGTGGTTTGTTTTGCCATTAATTTCCAGTTGCATAGCACTACGGTCAGATAATACCCATGTTATAATTTGAATTCCTTTGCATTTACTTTAGCATGTTCTGTGAACTGGTATATGGTCTATTTAAGAGAATGTCCCATGTGCAGATGAGAAGAATGTATATTCTGATGCTGTTGGATAGAACACTCTGTAAACATCAGTTAAGTCCATTTGTTCACATGTTTGGCTCAGTTCTGATATTTCTTTGCTTATGTTTTGTCTAGTTGATCTATCTATTTGTGACAATGGGATGTTAAGGCCCCCTGTTACAACTGTGTTATTGCTTATTTGATTTTTCATTATTTGTCTTATGTAGTTTGGTGCTCCCACATTTGGTGTATGCATATTTATGGTTGTTATCTCTTTCTCCTGAAATTTTCCCCTAACAAGCATGTAGTGACTTGCTTTGTCTCTTTTGATCATTCTTGATTTGAAGTTTACATTGCCTGCAAAGAAAACAGTGACCCATGCTTTTTTCTAGACTCCAGTTGTGTAGAGCACTGTTTTCCATCCTTTGACTTTCAGTCTGTGAGACTTTTTTCAAGTTAAATGCATTGCTTGTGCACAGCATATGGCTGGGATTGTTTCTTAATCTTTCCTGTCAATCTGTTTCATTTGGTGAACTGAGAACATTTACATTGGTGGTACTGATATGTATTGGCTTATATTTGTCATGTTATTTTCCTGCTGCTGGTTCCTTGCTTTGCCTCTCTGTATAATTGCTTGCCCTGCTTGGTGGTTTGTTTCTATTCTAGTTCTTGGATCTGTGTTTTTTGTTTTATTTTTCAATCTCTTTCTAGAAATCTTTCAGTACTCATTGTATAATGGTTTGATGGTCATGAATTTCTTCAGTTTTTCTTTGTCATGGAAGTATCTTATTTCTCCACTAATTTTGAGTTTTGCAGTGTACATCATTGTGGGTTTAAAGTTGTTTTCTTTCAGGACTTGAAATACCTCGCTCCAAGCTCTTCTTGATTTGAGAGATTGTGTTGAGAAGTCTACTGTGCATCTAGTGGGCTTTCCATTATAGGTGTTTTTTTTTCTTTTCTCTAAGGGCTTTTAATATTCTTTTCTTGTGCTGAATTTCTAGAATCTTGATTATAATATGTCTGAGTGTAGTTTTATTTTGGTCATAGCTAACTGGAGTTGAATATGCCTCACTTATCTGTATGTCAATTTCTGTTACCATGTTTGGGAAATTTTCTGCCATTACTTCTGCAAATCATCTTTTTATAACATTTCTGTTAGTTCCTGCTTTTTTCATTGACAAGTATCGATCTTACATTGTTTTTCTTTGCATTGCCTTGCAGCTGTTGAATTGTTATTTCTTTTTTAAATTTTTATTTTAAAGAGAGTAAA